>NC_056730.1:372386289-372598789 GCF_019279795.1 Protopterus annectens | reverse complement strand
TGACATCACATCTCTCACACAACTATGTAGGTCCCTCTGTGAGTATGGAGTTTTTTTGTTCAGGTTTGCCAATACACCGGCCATGTTATGGCCATGGTATTTGCCATGCACACATTTAACACACCTACCCATAATGCATGCTGTACATGTTCACGTATTGTTGCTGTTAACTGGACTGCATCACAGTGGTCACCATGGTGGCATATCTGAAGGGTGTGTAAGAGTCCTGCAGTATAACTAATAACCTGTCAGTGCAAGATGTGCAGACAGAGATGAACATAATGGTGGGATAAATGGCCTACAGTAGGGACATTTCTGAAACATTACCCTTATACAGTGTCTACAACAGTGTATATAAAACTATTACAATGGCAACTGTTACAGATCTGCACAACGGCATATCACAATACCACATTTCACAACTTTTACAACCTGTAATGTGATTCTAACATGAGCAATGAATGTGTAATATGGGATCATATGGTAGGATAACAAATATGGGGAATACACACCTTAACAAACACTGGAAGCATATGTGTGCACACACTCCAAACAACATATTGTGGAAGCAGCTTTTGAGGTACTGACAGCATTCACTCTTCTTGAGTGCACACCTTCCATCAAGTACAGGTCCTCAGTGTCACACCAAGTAATGGTCTGTTGTCCAAGAAGTTTGTCCATGACATTTGCCCACTCACCTGCAACAGAGGCAGCCATGGCTTGCACACATCTTACAGACCATTAAATGGATCCCATATCCAAAAGGTAGCACTCAGGAGTGGGAGATGTAGCCTTACCTCACCATTGCATATACCATGGCAAACAGTGCAGGCATTCATGTATGTGATGATGAAGTATGGGACAACATTAATGTAGAAAATAAACAGATGCCAATCCAAGACAGATGACAACACATATTGCAAACTGGTCATGGAGGCTGCCCAGAAACATGCAGCAACACTGAGGGACGTGCAGGAATGTCTAGAAAGTACTGCCTGTTCAGTACCTGTGTCGCCAATTGCCTGGACTCTGCATAAGTGTGGCCTATGGGTTAGGGTAATCAGATGGAAGAGTTGTCCCACAGGAAACATCATCCAGGGCTCTCTACAGATAGCATATGCATAACATCAAGTCTCCCAAAGGCATGTCTTGCAATGTGTAATGGTGTACCGAGACCAAGGCTGAAACCTACAGACAGTATTAATAAAGATACATGTGCTGCACAAGCAACACCTCATTCCACCTCATGCCCACCATCCCCATCTGTATCTTGCTGGTGCCAGTGTACACCTTTAAGTTTGCTGTTCATTAGCAGGAACTAGGCCAGTAGATATGGTGTTCTGAATTTGGGATACTGCAAAATGACACTCATGTGTGGCCCATAGTTGTCAAGCATCTACAAAAAGGTTGAGGGTGGGGAGGGGGTGTCATCCTGAAACACAACAGTGAACTGAAGCATACATCTAAAGCTCACTAAGAATGGCTGTATGAATTGTGCCAGACATAACCCTGACTCCACAGCAATAGTGAAGGCACGGTGTGACCTCCAAGGGTTGTGCACATGAACTGACCTTGCAATCTGTCAGAGTTGGGGGACATTTGTAGGGTGGAGTGTCCAAATAATGGCAAGTGAAGATGGGCCATGCTAGTATACCCCTTCCAGGAATAATGACTGCTGTAGTTCACTTAACAGGTGCTGCAACAAACCATTGTGTTAAGGGTGTGCATACTTATGAAACCCACTCATTGTATGCATCTCAGTCAGCATCTGCACAACTAACACATTTGTTTGATACTGCATTTGATTGCACAGGTCATATGTCACATATCAGGTGTGTGTAATGTTAACATATGCAGTATTGTGGCCGCATGGCATATCAGGGAAGAGGGAGGCATGTCAATAAGGGTGTGTACACTGCTCATAGCCACAGTAAGCTTTGAAAGTTGTCAATGTAATTGGATTTTATTGTTCATACATGCAATGCTAATGATGAGATCTGCAAATCAGACATCAGGCATTCACTGTTGACATCTGTCCTCATATCATCCCAGGTATGTGTCAGACAAACACATAGGGGCTGTGAGCAACAGAGCAAACATAACTGCCACACATATACACATTCAGAAATGGTGTGTACACTTATGAGGTATGGTGCACAGTACATGCCAGGGTGCTGAACAGGTGCACCGCAACACTGTTTACATGGGTGCAGTGTATTCCAGGGGAAGGGTCATCACCTACTAACACAAATCATGCATCACAGAGATGTATAGTGTTGGTAACAGGGATTGACTATAGCTGCACTGCATGCTGTTGAGTGCCATATGTCATTTATGTTGACAGTTGGGTAACGAGAGGTCTGTGTAATATTTTTGTGCCACCTCATCTGTGTGTGTGTGTGTGTGTGTGTGTGTGTGTGTGTGTGTGTGTGTGTGTGTGTGTGTGTGTGTGTGTGTGTAGGTAAGAAATGATGTACAGGTCTTAAAGTACATTTTTTGTTTTCCCCTCACAGGTGGCGAGGTGGGTCAGGGTCTCTCCTGCAGACAAACTGATGTTAGTGTCCATACAGACTCTGACAATGATAGGTATGATGAGGCACAGGTGGGGTTATCAAGGGCTGAAGCTGTGCCATTGGTTGACATCCCACTGCTATCCACCCCATCCCCGCACTCAGCACATTGCCTATACATTGCCCATCACCAGTGGCCATAGATGAGGGACAGTTGGGTGGTGGCATGGGACAGGACAGTGTGGTGACTATGGCAAGTGTGTCTGTACACAGCAGCTGTAGCCAGATGACCTGCAAGGTACCACACAGGCATATGTACAAGGGTGCTCATAGGAGGGTTGCTGGCCATCATGCCCCTGACAGAGGTGCCACAGCAGGTGACAGCAGACACATGTTTTGGCCCATCATGGAGGTGCAGGCATGTATGGAACATTATACCAGATAGCATCTGAGGCTCCAGAGGGCTACTCATTCTACTGTTATTGACAACATCTGTGATCTTCCAGGTGCTCACCATTATTTTGAAGAGGTCCTGGATAGATAGTTGGGTGAGATGGTGGGAATCCTCGACCATGCAATGTCTGTGTTAGAGCATATGGTGAGAGTAGGGTGACAATCATATGGACGTAGGTCAGCAACACCAACAGGTGGAGGTCTCCGTAGACATGCAACAAGTCAAAGCCACTCCCATAGTGGCAGTACCAGCACCAGCACTGCAGGAGGGTGCTGTCCATACCACAACATAGCAGGCCATGTGCATGTGGCCCTGGCTGGTCCCAACAGGGACCTGGATCCAGCGGACATTTGTCATCATTAGGGGAGAGTACCATATTTGGGCTTGTAACTAGTAGTGCCCATGGAACCCCTGGCAGGCACAGTTCTCGTGTCCGTGGCTGGAGATGGTGAACTGCACACCCTGCTATGTATGGTCTGCAGCTGTCTAACACATGCCAGAACTGTGTGCATACACACACACACACACACACACACACACACACACACACACACACACACACACACACACACACACACACACACACTGGTGTTGGTGCAATACACAGAGAATAATGTACACATGGATGTACTTAATTTTGCAGTGAACCCATTTTAGCCTATGTAATTCCACCAAGACAAAACAGACAAAACATCATATCAGCACATAATCAGTCTGCTAGTTTAATGTCATTGACGATGGTACTGGCAGGGTATATATCCGCTTCCCCAATGTAGTGCAATCCTGGAGTTGGTAAACATAGGTGTGCTGGTGTGGGTGGCACAGCCCTCTACTTTGGAGGGTGTGCAGTGGTGTAGAACCACACATAGTGTGATTGACAACTACTTAACCTGTTAACATAAACTGTACACTATTACAGCAGATTAAGCAGGGAGATACACACAACAATACCCCCAATGAGGGTGGCTGTGTCCACAACATCCACACCCAACTCTATATTCCAACTCCAGTATCGCTGTACAGCCATACAGTGGGGAAGAGGGCATTCACACATCTACTATTAGTTTTGATGGAATGAATTTCCACAAGATGATACCTTTGAAATGTTAGCCATTGCCAGTCAGTTCTCGAACAGATGACCTCCTGGGACATGTATTTTCTGTAAACTGAAGTAGATCCCTTCACATATACACACACACTTACTTGGCAACACTGAGAGTAGAGCCCCTACTTAGGTACTTATTGCTACTAATGTGCTTGGCCTTAATTGCACACACCACACAGCTTTTAGAATGAGGTGTGTCCTGAGTTTCTTGTTAAGTGAAGAACATCACCAGGCCTTGTACAGTATGGTAATGGGAGATGTACTGGGTGTTAATGAACAATACATAGTATGACATACTGTCATATACACATTGACAAACACATAACAGTCATTGACACATCTGAGAGACCTGGATTTATCAGTGCTAACTACCTTGTCAATGAGTCCATTCTGTTACAGATAATTTGCACACAGCACATGCATCATTGGGCTAGATAGTGTAATCATTTACCTGTATGGTTGATGGTGACAGTGGTCATCATACAGTGGACCTTGGGACATTGGGGAGGTTGGGAGGGTGGCTTAATGGCTAAGGTGTTTGCCTTACAAACACAAGGTGCAGGGCTTGAGTCTCACAAGGGATAATTAGCTAGGCTTAAAATGGCTCACAAGGGCAGTTAGCTTAGTACTAAACTATGAACCTATGAACCTATATACTGGGGGTACCATGGTGTAAAGACAGTATACCCAGCACCCACACCCCACATGGGATATTTTACTCACTGAAACCCATGATAATAGTCTGACATACTGTTAAGAAAATGCATAATAGCAATGTGCATGCTTAGTACATTAAAGGCTTAAAAGGGTTAATACATTTATTCTGTTCATACTGCATGAATCTGCACAGCTATTAGAAACTTAATAAGAGACACTTTATTCTGCTTATGCAATGAAAATATGTGCAGCTACTGGAAACTTAATAAGAGACATTCTATTTCTGCTTATGCCATGAGAAAATGTGCAGCTGCTAGAAGTCTTGATAAAGAAAACAATAGATGTTTGAAAGCTTAAACTATAGTCAGCACTACTTGTACCAAAGCTAGAAATGTACCTTGAATCTAGACAAAATGTATCGCATTGTATTAGAATTGTACAATGGAAGAATTGAAGAGACAAGGTGGGCTAAAATAAGCCCAAGGCCAGGTTGTTTTTCTCAAATGTTTTTGCAAGACAGCAATAATCTGACCATGTCAGCAATAAGCCTGGTAACATTTTCTGTGTTACATACAGAAAGCTGTGTCCAACTGTGTCAGCAGTAAATTAGTAACATTTTCTATGTGACATGAAGAGAACTGTATAAGAATAATATACTGACCACCAGAAAGTTAGACAAACCTTGTACTTACATGCTTTGTCTCCTTGCTGCAAGTAATAAAGGTTGCCTTACTTTTACAGATTGGTCCTTCAGGTTAGTTTTACTGTGTATAGGATTGTATTATATGAGTTAGTTCAGCCATAGGTAGTTAACACCATTTGTATGCACTCTCACTATAGGCTTATGATGTATTGTGAGGAATCCATGTATCAGTAATATTTTAATATTTTAACATAAATTATTTCATCATAAAACATAACATTTATATTATGGTATTTATTTTTGAGAGTTTTTATAAACATATATAATTTATGGTATAAAGCATATTTTTAAAATGTATATGATTCAAAATGTATATTTTTTAAAAATGTTTTTAATATAGTTTTAAATATGTATAAGGTAGCTACTATTATTTTTGGCACCAAAACAGGTATATAAATAGAATTAATTACTTGTAATTAATTGGTTCTGAGGAAGTCTGTTTGAATCAGATGAAAGCGCTTAACCTGGATGTTGTGTGATTTTCTCTATATTCACGCTGTTTATTGCTTTGGAATAAAGTGAGGTTGTCAATACCTTTTTGTGAATCTCCAAAGTGGATTTGTGTCTGTTTCACTACTTTGGTCGCTTGCATTTGTTTTGATTTGTGTATTGATCTTTGAAGTTTTTCCTTTTACAGATTGGTCCTTCGGACCGGAACCCTGTCTTTGCCTCAGATCACACAGCCATGTGGCTGAAACCGTACAGGGAAGAAACCAAATCGGTGGTTCTTATATGAAAAGTCCTCCAACTGAATTGTCATCAAAAGAGGCCAGCCACTTTCTGATCTGTGACTGAAGGACGGGTCTCCGTGAATCGGTGATCAATCACATGGGCTCAGGTAAGGTGAATCTACTTTTTTCTGTTTTCTGTTTCAGATCACGGACTAGATGTGTATTGCTTTTTATCAGATTGTATTTTTCTTACAGTCAGGGATAAAAAAAGAGTACTGTCTTGTCATAGATCAGGAGAAACAGAATAAGTAGGCAGTCATTCTGAAGAGACTATAACAAAATCCATGGTACACGTTAAAAATTAAGAGAAGTTACATAACAATCAAAGGTAAAATAAAATGGGTAATAATTGCACAAAAACACCCCAGAATCCGCCGTTAATGGAAGACGCAAAATATATGCAGTCGCAATGCGCCAATAATATTAGATATTTTTCAAAATGGGTTAATAAATATGAATTTGATGGAAAATTAGAAAAATCCTTGCTTATCAAACTTATCAAATAACTCAAAAACGATTCCAAGGGTCAGGTAAAAAAGCAACGGCAGTTAGGAATTTCTCAAGCACACAGGTGGCTGGAGGAAGTAAACCGTAGGGACCAAAGGAACAAAGATTCAAAAGCAATGTTTTTAGATAAGGAGGATAATAACTTAGTAATAGCATCAGTGCCTCCGCCTCCCTTACCAGAATATGAAGTGAGTGAACAGGCTAGTCCACCTCCACTATATCCTGTGGTCACTGAAGATAGAGGTATTATACAACTAAAACTAACTAAAATCAGAGATCCCATCGGGACCAGGTCCCGAACAAAGGCAAGTAATTCAGAAGAAGATATTGAGTTATGGCAAATAGTTAAGAATTCACGACCTATAGCAGAAGAAGAAGAAATATGCCTGCTTATAGAAGTACCTAATCCTCAGGCAGGTCAGGACAATCAGGACCCAACTATCTTAGTATATAGACCTTGGACTTCGGAAAGCCACTGAGGGAATTCCCCATCTGAAGATTAATTTTAGAAAATTCTCTCAGAAGACTTACAAGGAATGAGGTTAAGTTATAACTTAAACGGAGAAGAAGTAGAAAAAGTAGTTAGACAAATTGTAGGGCCAGATTGGTACATGATTTGTGGCAACTGGAACCCTTGTGATGCTATACAAAGACCCCTCCCACATAGCAGCACAGAATTAGACACAAGAGTAAAAGGTCTTACAGACCGCATCTCTGAAAAATGGAAACCTAAGGCAGACTGGACTTGCATTAATCAATGCATCCAACAAGAAGGTGAAACAATTGACCGGTACTATGCCAGATTTTTAGAATGTTTTAATAACCACTGTAGAATGCAGGTTCCTGAAGATCAAACTCAAGATTCCCCATATGAACAGCAGTTAAAGAATGCATTTTTGAAAGGCAGTAGTGTGCCTATAAGCAGTTTTATTACAAAACACATGGTATATCATCGTACCAGCAGGTAACAATCATTACTTGAATATGCTAGACATGCCGAAAGGCATTTTAATAGCAAAAAGAAAAAGAAAGCTCAAGTATTTTCTGTAGAAGACGGAGCAGAAGTTTATGTAGTACAGTCTTGGAAATAGGGCAAGAAAAACGCACAGGGAAACAAGCAGTCTGATCAGCGATCAGAGGACTTTGAAGGGCGTAAGAAAAGGGGAGAATGTTTTAAATGTGGTAAAAAAGGACATTTGGTAAGGGATTGCAGGAAAAATAAGAAGGCAACAAAGGAAAACAAGGAGGATGAGGACTGACTATATGATAGTCAAGAATAACTAGAAGGGGCTAGCAAAGAAAGGACAAATGAGAATGTGAAAGAGGGAGTAGAGGAAGTGCAGGAAGTTAGTGACAATGAAGAAAATGAAATATTAGACCTAGCTTTGTTGAGCTTAGAACTCTATTTAGCAGAAGTTACACTCTTGGTAGAAGGAAGGGAGGTCAAATTTTTGTGTGATTCAGGGGCATCACGGACCCTGATACACCCCTCCAAACTACCAGAAAACATAGAGTCACACTGGTCAAAGCAGCTAATGGACAGCTGTATTGGGAGCCTCTCTCCCATAACATTGCAATAACTGATCCAGTTTCAGGATTAACACAGAAAAGCAAAATTTTAGTTTCTGCAAAATGCCCAGTAAATCTCTTGGGCAGAGACCTCATGCAGATATTTGGTATAGCAGTAGTCCCAACCATGCAGGGTATGAAAGCACAGCAATAAAATAATACCTTTGTGGTGCAATCGGAGGGTGAAATGTTTTACTGGTACAGCCAGGCCTTGGGTACTACTGGTCCAGGGACCATGACCAAGGAACTAATGAACATAGCCGTCAGTAAGTTTCCCTCTCTTGACGTTGACAAGCAACACCTGTTGCACTGTACCCTGTATTTCTGTAACACACCAGGACCTGATAAGGAATATGAGAAAGAATTATTTAAGAATCATACAAATGGATTGATGCTGTGTAACCTGTACTGGGACACAGAAGGGAACAGTGTAGCCAGCTGTTCACTGCCCCAGGAGTTTTTTGCACTTTATAGATCTAATTGATTACCACATGTTAGTTTAACTAAAAACAAAAATATAAAATGGGCAGACCTAGGAGAAAAAGCCACGAGATGGGAGAAACAGACAGAACTAGAACTGTCAGGACAGGGGATACGAGTGCAAAAATTGAATTGGATAACTCAGACCAACCCGGCTGTGAACTTACAATCTAGCAAAGACAGCTGATGGACACTCCTATTAAAGGAGGAAGAAAATGCCTTGCGAGGTATACCAGAGACTCTCTGGTCAACAGGGAAATCAGATGTAGGACTCATTCGTACAGTGGGGCCAGTCACTATCACACCAAAGTCAGCATTCAGACCACAAAAACGACAGTATCCCTTAAGAAAAGATGCAGAGGCAGGGATAAAGCCTATTATAGCATCCTTACTTAAAGGAGGGATACTAACAGAATCTCCTGATTCACCATGTAACACACCCTTATTTCCAGTTAAAAAAGCCAACGGAGAATGGCGTATGGTCCTGGATTTGCAAGCTGTAAATGACGCGGTAATACCAAGGGCACCCATAGTGCCAGATCCACACACCCTGCTGAATGACTTAAAACCTCCACAAAAATATTTTTCTGTGGTAGACATTAGCAGCACATTCTTTTCGATACCGATACACCCTGATAGCCAGTATTGGTTTGCATTTACATTTCAGGGAAAAAGATATACATATACATGCCTACCACAGGGATATTATGAAAGTCCAATGATATTCTCACAAGAAATGGCAAGCAACTAGGCGGGATTCAACCCACCAAGAGGTAGCCAGGTTTTACTTTATGTTGATGACATTCTACTGGCAGCCCCCACCCAGCAGGATTGTAAGGAAGATACCACAGCACTTCTACAATTTTTAGCTGCTGAGGGACATAAGGTAAACAAAGACAAACTGCAGCTCTTGAAAAAAACAGGTTAAATAGCTAGGATATGTAATATCCAAGGAAGGTAGATCATTAGATGAGGACAGAAAAGTAGCAATTTTACAAGCACCAAAACCCACTACCAAGAAGGAAATGATGTCCTTCCTGGGTACAACTAATTTTTGCCGAAGCTGGATTCCAAACTATGCTTTGGAATCAGCACCCTTAACTGACCTTATGTATAAGACGCCTATGGCAGTGCAGAATTTGTTACAATGGACACCAGAGGCAGTGTCTGTCTTTTGTAAACTAAAGCAGTTAATAGCGTCCTCACTAGTTCTGGGATTGCCAAACTATCATAAATGTTTTTTCCTGACTGTAGACTGTAAGCAGGGTTACATGACATCAGTTTTAACACAACAGCATGGAGATAAGCAATGCCCCATCGCTTACTATTCATCACAACTGGACCCAGTGGCATGATCCTTACCCCACTGTGTACAAGCAGTAGTTGCAGCTGCAATGGCAGTGCAGGCTTCAGCCTCAGTAGTCTTGTTCCACCCTCTCACTTTGAGAGTGCCCCATGCAGTCACGATCATTTTACTGCAAGAAAAAGTGGCATATCTCTCCCCTGCTAGGCATCTTTCCTGCATGACTATATTGTTCAGCCAATCTCATATGACAATTGAATGATGTACAACTTTGAACCCTTCTACGCTGCTCCCAAACCCTGCAGATGGCACACCCCACTGCTGCCTGCAGGTAATTGAGCAAAAGGCCCTACCTAGAAAAGATCTCACGGACGTCCCCTTGGACAATGCTGAGGTGACATATTACATGGATGGCTTGTGCAAAAGGGGTCCTGCAGGAAAAAACCTAGTAGGATATGCAGTAGTCTCTGACACTGAGATTGTAGAAGCAAAATCTTTACCACACTATTTATCTGCACAGGCAGCAGAATTGATTGCCCTGACATTGGCATGTACCCTAGCAAAGGGTAAATGTGTAAGCATTTTTACTGACAGCCAGTACGCTTTTTCCACTGTACATGTGTTTGCACAACAGTGGAAAAACCGGGGAATGATAACATCTACTGGAAAACCTATAAATCATGCACAGTTTATTTTAGATCTTTTAGAATCTATTCGGTTACCTCAGAAAATGGCCATTTGCAAATGTACAGCTCACACCAAGCAACCGGATAGGATTTCAAAAGTTAATGCGAGAGCTGATACAGCTGCACAACAAGCGGCCACAGAAGTATTTCTTTTTAATAAGGAATTGCAACCATCTGAAACCTTAGATCTAGACATGTTAAAAACAATGCAGACACTCACTACACAAGCTGAGAAACAGCGATGGATAAAACGGGGAGCAATCCTCGAAAAGGGGCTGTACATCTCTAAAGAAAGAAAACCAATAACACCCTCTAATTTGTTTCGCTATGCAGCATTGTTGAGCCATGGGCAATGCCATGTCTCAACAGGGGGGATGGTACAGTTGGTGAACCAAGTGTTCACAACGTACGGATTTACAAACTACTCTAAAAAATGTTGTTTGATGTGTCAGATTTGTAACAAACATCATGCACAGGGGGCAATAAAGCCCAAACAAGGGAGTTTCCCCACACCACCATATCCGTTTCACACTATCTGTATGGATTTCATAGAATTGAACAAATGTGAAAATAAAAAGTATTGTGTTGTCATTATAGATATGTTTTCCAGGTGGGTGGAAGCCTTTCCAACCAAAAATCCGGATGCAGCTACAGTGGCAAAAGTACTTGTCAAGGAAATTATTCCTAGATTTGGCATTCCTGAAAGAATCTACAGTGACAATGGTACACATTTTGTAAATCAAACCATACAGCAGTTAAGTAAGCATTTTGGTATTTCTTTAAAAAATCATTGTGCATACCATCCACAGTCTGCAGGGCTGGTTGAAACGCATAATGATATATTAAAAAGCAAATTGAGAAAATTAATAGCTGAAACAGGAAAAACTTGGTTGTACTGTTTACCCCTGGCACTGTTGAGCATGAGAACTGTCCCTACAGCAAAAGGATTGACTCCTTTTGAAGAACTGTTTGGAAGAGCTTATTATACACCCCAGTGGAAACTTCTCATGTCATTAGACCAGGAAGCCGATTTTACACTAGCTGAATATATGAAAAAATTTGTTGAGTTCTAAACATCTGTTGCAGTCAAATTCTGTTTTAGATAAAAAACAAACTGAAACATCGGAAGTGGCTGTGACGCCACGAGACTGGGTATGCATTAAAATCGTGAAGCGAAAGAACTGGGCATCGCCAAGTTGGGAAGGTCCCTACCAGGTGCTTCTTTCAACACCTACTGCAGTCAGAATAGCACAACAAGCTTCGTGGATACACCTGACACACTGCAAGCTGGTAAAGAAATTTGAATTGGACAAAGATCTTACCTCTCCATCGGAACCCTAAGCACAAAGTCTGGTTACAAAGGGGGGTCAGATCAATAGGACTGATCCGTCTCAAACCCAGTGAAGAAACCATCGGTGCTGAAGGTCTTATTGGGGCAGAGAGTAAGATCACGTGTCCAAAATAAGATGATGGAATCCAGTAAGATCCAAATACACCTACTTGGAAGAACCGGAGAAAACGGAAATGCAGAACAACCGTTTCCACAAAAATATTACATGACCATCCTGTTGACTGTACTGGTGACAATAATCTTTTTATTGTGGCCATTTCTTTTTTCAGCCATGCAAGTAGAACTAAATAAGTGTGCAGAGTGGCACCCGAACTTTAATACTTACCAGGCAATTAAATATGTGTATGCTGAAACCTTCAATGTTTCGAATTGCTGGATTTGCACAGCTTTACCAACAGCATATGGGGGGCTACTGTTAACTGCAGTTCCCCTAGGGGCTAACAAGACCTGGGAAAACTTAATTCATGATACATCAAAAGATAAGGTAGCATTGCACTTGTCTATTCGACAGAAAGGAACTGTGTGTTTTTATAAGAATGATACAGTCAAGGTGGGTTGGAGC
The DNA here is from genome assembly GCF_019279795.1 of Protopterus annectens. NCBI lineage: Eukaryota > Metazoa > Chordata > Ceratodontiformes > Protopteridae > Protopterus > Protopterus annectens. Next base: position 372,586,171 of record NC_056730.1, on the reverse strand, counting down.
TATTGCAATGTAACTGTTCCCTATAGATGCTACACTAAATCCGATAACATCAAATTCTATTGCAACACGAGCTATGATTCATTTGTTGAACTTATGCATAGGACAATTAAAGAAGTAAAACTTAATGCTGATCTCTGCAAACAACTGTCTATAATCGACAGAAAAATGTTTCATACAGAGCAAGGGTATAGTAAAGTTACTACTAAAGTGGAAGATTGTTACTTTATATGCAGAAGAAAAGCATATAAAAGGCTACCCGAGAATTGGTCCGGCAGTTGTTTTTTGGGATACCTGGTTCCAGCCATACAACACACGACAGTTTTACCTCAAGGGAAGATTCGGAATGTCCGAGAAATCAAGAAGCCTGTCAATCCAGTGGGACAAATCAATGCACCCTGGAAATGCCATCATGACTTAGGCCCTGGAAATAACAAAGGACTATCACACATGGATCTGAGTGATACTGTCATATTGTGGGCAGGCGTATTACCAGCATATGGAGCAACAAAATCAATCTGGGAACTGAGAAAATTGTCTAAACTTCTCGAAATAATGAGTAATGCAACCTTTTCTGCCCTAGAATTGGTAACCGATGAACTGACTGCCATGAAAACAGTGGTACTTAAAAATCGCATGGCTCTTGACTTCACCCTAGCGGTGAGAGGAGGTACATGTGCTTTAATCCAGGAGGAGTGCTGTTCATATATTCCTGACCACAAACACGATATAGACAACCATATTGAGGTAATCCAGCAAGTGTCGGCCATGACCAAACCAGGACCACATCCATTGACAGACCTTTTCCAGAAACTGTTTGGGGGTGGGGCAGTATCCTGATGAACATTCTGATTGCCATCTGTGTAGGGATAGCTCTACTGATGGTGTGTGGGTGCTACTGCATTCCCTGCATAAAAGGACTAATCAAAAATTTTGTAGACATTTCAGTTTCAGAAACCTTACACCAAGATGCCGAACTTGAAGAGTTACTGAAAAATTGAAAATGCTTTCATGGGTTTAAACTAAATGACTCTCTTAACTGCAAATCCTGAGTAGGAAGAGGTTAAAGGAAGAAAAAAAACTGTTTATGCTTGTTTTGAAAGTAGAATAAAAGTATTAAATGGGAAGAAATGTTAAGAAAATGCATAATAGCAATGTGCATGCTTAGTACATTAAAGGCTTAAAATGGTTAATACATTTATTCTGTTCATACTGCATGAATCTGCACAGCTATTAGAAACTTAATAAGAGACACTTTATTCTGCTTATGCAATGAAAATATGTGCAGCTACCAGAAACTTAATAAGAGACATTCTATTTCTGCTTATGCCATGAGAAAATGTGCAGCTGCTAGAATTCTTGATAAAGAAAACAATAGATGTTTGAAAGCTTAAACTATAGTCAGCACTACTTGTACCAAAGCTAGAAATGTACCTTGAATCTAGACAAAATGTATCACATTGTATTAGAATTGTACAATGGAAGAATTGAAGAGACAAGGTGGGCTAAAATAAGCCCAAGGCCAGGTTGTTTTTCTCAAATGTTTTTGCAAGACAGCAATAATCTGACCATGTCAGCAATAAGCCTGGTAACATTTTCTGTGTAACATACAGAAAGCTGTGTCCAACTATGTCAGCAGTAAATTAGTAACATTTTCCTATGTGACATGAAGAGAACTGTATAAGAATAATATACTGACCACCAGAAAGTTAGACAAACCTTGTACCTACATGCTTTGTCTCCTTGCTGCAAGTAATAAAGGGTGCCTTACTTGAACCTAACGTGTATTGATCTTTGAAGTTTTTCCTTTTACACATACTCACAGTCACACATTGACCAGGACTGCAATACAATCCCTTGTCTATCTCATCAGTGCTGCTACAGGGATATGTATTTATTGCACATGCCACAGGGATAGTAGGGTGATGGTTTGTCATGGCTCTCCTAATGTCAGCAACATCACTATCCCTTATACTGTATGACAAGATGTATTGTATTTGGAAAATGTAGCCTCAGAATGCTGTATCCAACAAATATACAACCTTGCACACATACACACACTTGCCAGGACTCAGAGAGTAACCCATGCCTATCTTCCCATTTGTACAACAGTTTTGTGCTGGTACTGTAAGTTCCATGTAGCCCATAGGGTGAAGATTGTAACAATAAATGACCTAGCCTAGTATGAACCTATGAACCTATAAGGTACATTTAATGTCCATTACAGCAGCAGCCATTTCTAACTATGGCAATGGGGGTGTAGTGGGTGAGAAGGCCCTCAGGGTATTATCAACTACAAGTTTACAAACACACAGACACTCTTATTCTCAGTAATGCACACTGACACATTTGTATCTTTGGGGTCCATAGGTGCAGGTGTTCCTAGGTGTGTACCAGGATACTGTCCATGGAGAGATGAGAAGAGTAGGGGATGTGGGCACAATGGTATCATGCCACCTGACATTTGTCAGCAGGCCATCTATCAACTGATGCCATGTGAGTGATCCTCAGGGTGAGAGTTAAATGCAACATCCAGTCATCTGGTTGCCTCTTGCAGAGGGCCAGTGAGGTGCTCCAACTGATATGTATGCAATACATATTACATAACATGGCCAGTTTCTGGGTTGGAGACCTGTACCCAAGCATGTTCTGTTGACATTACTATGACTAAACATCTTTCTTCAACTAGAGTGCAAATTTCATTCTAGAGCTACATCATATAATCTTCATTCCCAAACTAACTTTGCCCCATTCTCTCCAGACCACATAATTCCCTAGCTTCTAGTGACTGAGCTTTTTCTATTCTTGTGCTAAGACTCTGGGATGGGCTGCCTCTTAAAGTCAGAAATAATAAAACTGTTTAATGAGTTTTGTTTTAGATTAAAAGCTGATCTAAAGGACACATCATTCTGATTTAGTTTTATGTTATCCTCAATAACTTAACTTCTCTTTATTTCCAATTAAGTTCTGCATCCCATTCTTTGCATTATCTAATTTTGATGATAATACTTTCTGCTATTTCTTACATTCCATAATGTGTGTGTGTGTTTATGTATAGGCATATGTATATATATATATATATATATATATATATATATATATATATATATACCCCTTTTTCTTTTATTGTACTCCATATAGTGGGAAGGTTGGAGGGTAATGTAGGAGTCTAACTTCCCCAGATACAAAGGTCAAGTAGTTTGATTCCTGCCATTTGGTTTATTTCTTTCAGTAGTAGGTTAGCCGGATAGCTGTATACTGAGCCTAGTATTTACCTATAATATATATATATAAATTAGAAAGCATATGCAGTCAAGATGAACAAGCAAGAAAGGATTAGACAGGATATGAATTCAAGGAGAGTTTTTACTAAAATGTTCAAGGAAAAAAGTTCACACAAGCATCAAGTAATAGTATAAGTCTCTCTGTCTGTCTTCTTGTCATTTTATTACTATGTTACATATTAGCTTTTGTACTATAGTTGTGATATTCCCCTTAATTTTGCAGAAGAGGAACTTTTGTTATATGCCAAATTGTAAATATGCTACAGTATCAGTTCTGTATGTGCATATACACACACACACACACACACACACACACACACACACACACACACACACATATACACAGCATATACACATGCACCACACACACACACACACACACACACACACACACACACACACATATATATATATATATATATATATATATATATAGAGAGAGAGAGATGTATTGTGCAAAGCACTTGAAACTGATTGAGTCAAAGTGCATGTTAGTAATGTTGTATTGGCTACATTCAAGTGATCTACCACTTTAACATATCAAAGTTGGTCTAAAAACAATGCTATAATCACAGTTGAGCTAACTATATTTTCTAGTATATTTTACACATTATAAATAACTCTGATAATATGGAAAGTGCATGATATTTGATCAATGGTCTTAGTTTTCTTATAAATTTATAAATGATATTCCAGTTTACTTTTTCACAATGTGTTGGATTATGTGAATTGCTGGTGCATTTCTAATATGTTTCCCTTTCTTTATCTGTAGTATGACATTGGAGTTATTATATATAAATTATGGGGTTCATAGGTTCATAGGTAGGTACTAGGCTATTGGCCCGAGGGCCTACTTAAGCCTAGCCAACCAAGAAAGTTATTTTCCTGTGCAACTGTCGAGCAGAGACACAGAAGTGATCCCCGGGGTCTATTTCCTATTTCCCATCCGCTCATCAATATTTTTCTTGAAGAGTGCTAATGAAGAACTTTGCTTGATATAGATGAGTAGCCTGTTCCAGAGTATGGAAAGTCTTTGGGACAGGAATCTATCATAGGTTCATAGGCTCATAGGTAGGTACTAGGCTATTGGCCCTGGGGCCTACACAAGCCCAGCCAAAAAGGTACCCTGGCTTTTGCCACCCAAGAAAATTATTTTCCTGTGCTATTGTCGAGCAGAGCCACAGAGGTGATCCCCAGGGTGAATTTCCTATTTCCCATCCAATCATCAAGATTTTTCCTGTGCAACTGTCGAGCAGAGGCACAGAAGTGATCCCCGGGGTCTATTTCCTATTTCCCATCCACTCATCAAGATTTTTCTTGAAGAGTGCTAATGAGGAGCTTTGTTTGATATAGATAGGTAGTTTATTCCAGAGTATGGGAAGTCTCTGGGACAGGAATCTATCCCTCCGGCATGTTCTGTTTATTGTGGTGACAAGGTTTAGGTCCCTAGAGCATGTAGCTCTGAGGTATTCGTGTTTCTTTAAGTGGAGCATGTCCAACAAACAGCTCTGGGTTTGACATAGCTTTGTATGTTAGGCAGAGATCACCTCTGAGAAGACGATATGCAATGGAGTAAAGCTGGAGTTTTTTGAGATGGTCTGCATAGGGCATCTGTTTGAAGCTGGTAATCCTCTTTGTGAGGTATTTCTGTGGTCTTTCCAGCTGTTGTAGATGTCTTGTGAGCTACATACCAAAAGAGGCATTGTAGTCTATAATGGGTCTAATGAGTGATGAGTAGAGGGGAACAATGACTTCTTTTTTTCTGGATGAGAAACCTTTTGTGATGAGGTGTGCCATGTAGAAGGATTTCCTGACTACTCTGGTGATGTGATTATCAAAGGAGAGACTACTGTCCACCTGTGTCCCAAGGTCTCTTATCACACTTTTGGTTTTAAGTATACTACCACCTATGTTGTAGTTCATGGGTACAGAGTTTTTACTAAAGGGGATGGCAATGCACTTTTTGGCATTGAGCTTGAGGCCATGGCTTTGACACCAGGCATCTGTCTCAGTGAGGCTCTTTTGTAGGATGTCCACATTGTTAGGAGTTTCGATAATGGCTCCTAGTTTGCAGTCATCTGCGAACTTTGTTAGTCAAAGACCTTCTGTGTTAGCCTGTACTTCACAGAAATAGATACCAAACAGGAAAGACCTAGGACTGAACCCTGTGGTACTCCACTTGTCACTGGTCTGAAGTCGGATTTGGAGTCTGCTACTTTCACAGTGTGGGTTCTGTCAATGAGCCAGTTGGCAACTCATCTTGTGACATAGGGATTTATACCTAGTTTAGTGAGTTTATCTATAATTCCAGAGTGGGTGATGGTGTCAAAAGCTTTGGCAAGCTCTAGATAGGCTGTGTGAACCACCTTACCCTTGTCTATGGCTTTGGTGACTGCTTCAAAGAAGTCTATCAGGTTTAGGAGACATGACCTGCCTTTTACAAACCTGAACTGTGTGGGGTCCAGAGTTTGGAGATTACCAATGTCTTTGTTTATAAGTTCCATGATGATACCAGGCTCATCAGGCTAACGGGGTGGTAGTTCCCATGGTCCGTGGTGGCTCCCCCCTTGTGGAGTGGGATAACCGTCGCTGTGCACCATTCAGCAGGCACAAAGCCTGAGGTGAGGCTATGACTGAATATGGTAATTAGGTGTGGTGCCAGTTCATTCTGTAGTTTGTGTAGAACGCAGCCTGGGATGTTGTCTGGTCCCATGGATGCTGTGTTCTTGGCTTTGGAGAGTGTGGTTTTTATCTGTGCAGCCATGATTACAGGAACTTTGTATTATTCCGGTATAGAGATGGGTTCTTTATGGGGTGAGAGGGGGGTAAAGTTAGCACTGAACCTATCTACCAGGATGTTGGTAATATCAGTTGGGTCTGTATATTTAGTGCCATTGTGCTGTAACTCAAAGCAGATCTGAGTGTTGCCATTGAGATTCTTGACATAGCTATAGAATGCTTTGCAGTCATCTTTAGAATCAGTGGTGATTTTGTTTTCGTAACTAGCTTTGGAGGATTTTATCAGGGATCGCAGCTTCTTACTGAGGCTGACCAGGGAGCTCCTCCACTTATGGGATTTTACTCTCTTTTGAAACAGTTTCCTCCTTCTTTTGTACAGTTTGTTTATGGCAGGGGACCCCCAGATTGGCTTCCTTTTTTTGGAGGATAGTGTCTTGGTTCTGTTTGGGATAGCACGATCCATGCACTCATGTAAGTGCTTATAAAGTGAAATTGTGTAGGATTCAGTAGTCGTAACTGTATTGTCCATCTGCATGAGTTTCATGAAGTTCACCACTTCTGTCTTAAGAAGCATGAAGTTGGCTTTAGAGAAATTTTTTACCATGGTTTCCTTAATGGGGGGTGGGAGCAGGATGTGGATATCGAGGGTAATTAACTTATGGTCGGATCGGGCTAATGAGGCGTTGACTTCAGGTGTAGAACACTTGTCACTCATGTTGGTAATGACTAGATCTAGGATATTGTTGCCCCTGGTGGGGGTGTGGATAAGTTGATCCAGGGCATTGGAGTTTATGAATTCCAGAAAGCATTGCATGAAGGAGTTGGTACATGAGTAGTTTTCCCAGTTAGTGGTGGGGTAGTTGAAATCGCCCATTATTAGGGTGTTTGGTTGAACCCTAATATTTTCCAGTACATCAAGAAAAGAGGAGTGGGAATCCTGGGGCATGGTGGGTGATCTGTAGCAAGCTACAATTTCGATTGCAGTTTTGCCCAGAGTTAGTTGCACTTGGATAACCTCAGCTGCATTATACTGAGCAACTAGCCTGGAGGTGTGGATATCCTTAATGAATATGGACACACCTCTGCCTTTGGTGTTCTGGTCCAGGTTACATGGCCGAAAAGTGTGGTATGAGTTATAGCCTGGTAGTGCAGGGGTGCCATCTGGAGCCTTGAACCAGGTCTCAGTCACTGCACAGATATCGATGCTCTCCATTTTAAGGAGTGCCTTGAGTGAGTGCATTTTGAGATTTAGACTTCTAGCATTGAGTAGCATCACCCTCAGTTTTTGCTTGCCTGTTCCTGTTATGGTGGTGAATTTGTCATTTGAACATTGCCTAAAAAAGGCACTATAGGGGCAGCAAGAACCTTAGCCAGTATCCAGAATCCCAGGGGTGACAGCTGCAGGCCATCTCTGGCAAAGCATTGTGGTCTGTCGATCATGTCATCCCAGGCAGACAGATACTGGATCCTTTTAGAATGGCACCAGAAGCTTAGCCAATTGTTGAAGTCAATCATTTGTCCTTGTACTGCAGCATCATTCAGGGTGATGGCAGAATGCTACTCAGGGCTAGGGTCATACCTGCCTGGGCTACAAGATCAGAGAGCTCTTCTATGTCTCTTTTCATGCAGTCCAGGGAGGTACGTCTCAGGTCATTCACACCAACATGGACAATGACAGAGTCATATTTGTACTTGTTTTGGAGTGACCTGAGTGCGTGGGTTATGTGGCGGATCCTGGCACCTGACATGCAGCTGACAGTAACCTTCTCCTTGTTTAGCCTGGTGAGTTGGACATCAGTGTGCCTGACTATAGAGTCACCTATGACTAATGTGTTGGTTACGTTGATTTGCCTTATTGGCTGTGGTTGAGTGACACACTGAGTCTGCGGGCTATGTGTCATTTGGGTTGTGCTGGGGGGTGGAGGTTGCTTGCATTTCTGCTTTGGAGGTCTCTGTTGCTTGAACAGATTATTATTGAGAGCCTCCGCAAATATTTTTTTGTTTCTATGTGTGGATTTTGGTGGTGTAGATTTAGTGAGACTATGGATGAGTGTGGTGTGGTGCAAGTGTTTACCCTCTCATCTTGACTGTCAAGGTCAGTCTTGATTGAAGAGAGCTTTACCTCCAGTTTGACTAGATAAGTGCATCACTCACAGGTTGTAGTGTTGGGTGGTAGGAGGAGAGGGTTGTCTGTGTACATGAGGCAATTTCTACATTGCCACAAGATGCCCAGATTCATCAGATAGACAGGAGAGAACACTGGGAGCTGACCTGAATAAAAAACTGTTTTCCTCTAGATAAGTGAGGAAAGTGAGTACAAGAGCTGTTTTCTCTAAGCAAGTGAGGGAAGTAAGTACCAAAACTGTTTTCCTCTAGGTAATGAGGAAGGTTGAGTGCTGTAGTAATTAGTAGGTTATTTAGTGCTTACAAGTTCTGAACAAGTGCTGATCATGAATAAGCAAATTCAAGTGCTAAAACTAAGAATCTGTATCTGGACTAAACTAGTTACAGGAAAGGGGGGAAACAAGTGCAAATGCAGGCTTTTAAATCAGAAAGTTGAGAGAGATGGAAAAACTGCCCAAGTGGCCAATAACTACAAATTCTGGGCCAGAACCTCTCCTTATATGGTAGATAGGTTACCTAGTGCTTACCATTCCCACTGATAAGCTAGAAGGCTTCCCTCCAACACAGAAAGCTTGGTGGGGGGGAGGCTAAGAAGCTTACATACAGTCCTGGATGCAGTAAATCTGAATCTGGACTACACTAGTTACAGGAAAGGTATATATTTTTTATATATATATATATATATATATATATATATATATATATATATATATATATACATATATATATACAGAAAAGTAGCTAAAACAGCAGTAAAAACAATTCAAATGCAGTGCAAGCTAGCACACTTGAGTCTGTAGTAATGTTAGACCTGTTTAAAAAATGCAGCTAAATTAAAAATGCCTAAAAATAAGTGCAGAAGGAGTCTATTAGGTAGAATGAGGTAAAGAGATGGGACTGGGGGAAGTGTCACAGATCAAATCTACAGTGGGGGCGGGCAACTGTAAAAGCCTCCAAATTTAAACAACAGGGAGGGTGAGTATGGGAAAACCAACACCTTCTGCAGAGATCTGAAAATCTATACAGTGAAGCAAAAATAACAGTGCACAACTCTGAAGTCAGCCAGCAATGATATAAAATTAGTCAAACAACAATTACCAGTACACAACTCTGAAGTGCCAGAAAAATATACTCAGCTCTGTATATCTCCAGATAGGTTGTTTACTTTGTGGGTACAGGGAGGCTTGCCCTTTAAAAATAAATGTTTAGTTAGATGAAATGTGTTTAGATCTGTAGTTTAAATATTCTGATTTTGGATCAAATGACATAGAGTCAAATATATAAACTATATACAGTTGCTAAGGTATACTGTTTTTAATAAGTTTCTCTGTCCTGAATATCTGTTTACAATAGGTTGAATGGAAACCTGAGTGGTGTTATTTACAGCAGCTTACAGATCTGACACATTTTTTATCGGCATCTATTGCAAGCAGTAGAAAATTTTCACAATGATCCAAAAAATCATTCACAGAAATATTTTCACTCAGAGAAGTTGCTAATGATTCTTCTAACTTCTAATCATGTATGCAATTCAGCTGAATATGAACACAGAGACAAATAAAATATTCCTGACTTGGTTATTTAATCAAGCATTTCCCGTTTCTTCTGCATACTTGCATATCAGGACCTTGAATTAAATAATAACTAGGCTGTTCTGCTTGACTGATCACTGTACTAGTGCATTGCTTTTCTGTGAAACCCCCAAACATCTTTACTCATCCTCCTTTGTAGCACCAGGTTATATTTTATAATAAAACATATATTTACATTGCTCTTCCTACAGGAGATGATTCACACATTTATTACTGCCAGAAACCTGCATGGAATCTAAAGTACATAGTTTAGATGATGTCTAGCAATCAACAGTTGCACTATTGAGAGTTCTCCAGATTACATTAACAAGTCCCTGTACTCCAACATAATCTGAATTCACTGAATTGTCTTTTTAATGAGATTTTTTTACAGGGTGGAATACTCATTCCACTTGCTCGTCGTTCTTTGAATATGTAAGACTCAAGGTGATGTGCTTGAATTCCTGTTGTCCCACATAACTGAGGAATTCTTGATGCATAAATTGAGAACTATTGTCTAATATAACCTCACCAGGAATGCTATGCTTTGAAGAAATACACTGTGGCAGCTGTATGAATTGTAGTTTCATGTAATTGCATGATAATCCATTCTCTTTTTTACTGAAACAAATTCACTTCTACTTTCATCCAAGGAAGGTTCAGTATTTTGTCTAGGAGCATTCTTTCCTCTTGATATTGATTCTAGAACACATGACAGATGCCACAATTCTGCAAGTGTTCTGTCTTCTTTTATACTTGATCATATGCATATAGGAATAATAACACAAACTGTGCATATGAAAACTCATCTCAGTATGGAAAGTGAACCCAAATATATTGATATAGGGATTTGGAACAATCTGCTGAATCATTGATAAGTTCCTCATGTAACAGCTGCAGTTCATGGTCTTTCATTGTACTGATTTTGAGCTCATCCAGCTTCTCTTAGACATAGGAAATTGAAAAACAATCCACAAAAATTGCAGATCATGCTCAATTAAAACATATTTATTTCTTTTCTAGAAAAACTCTTTAAAGGTTATTAGGTGTATGCATTAGCTTATGTGGTTTATAGTGAACTTGCAGGTCATAGTTTTCCAAAGACAGTAACATCCATTGAAGTCTTGCTGGTACCTTATAAAGAGATTTACTTAAATGCAAACTGAAATGGTTTATGACTTGACTTCTCTGGTATTCTTTCTATAGATATAGTCATAGAACTTATGACAACTAAAAACTATGGATAACATTTCTTTTTCAGTTTGATCATGGTGTGTGTGAGCAGCATTTAAAATTCTTGACACATAAGGGATTGGTTTAACTTTTTACAGAACTACTCCACAAGCCAAACTTGTAGAGTAACAATTTGTGATATGTCATAGAATTCAATACAGGTGCCTCAGTAACTAATTTTGTAAACATTTTCAAGATTTTCTCTTACTCTGTTGACCAAAATCAAGCCTTGTCAAGTTCTAGTAGCTTCCTAAGTTGGGCCATTATATCTGATAAGTTTTTAATGAACTTGTAAAGATACTGTACCAGGCCAAGAAACTGCAGAAGAGGTAATTTATAATAAGAGTTCTGCATATTTAAAATTGCTTTGACCTTACTAAAATTAGGTTTAGAATTATTATTACTCTATTTTTGTTTTACTTCGAATGCTTGTCTGTGTACTTAATAAAGGATTTTCAACTAGAAACAGACTGCCTGTCTTGCTTGGATTACTTTTGATTACTTAGTAATGCTGTACAATTATATATTTTCTATTATTATTTTTTGTTTTGGTTTTGTTTTGACTTAAGACTTAAGTTTACTACTTCTACTACTATTGTCTGATCTGATTAATATACAGTGATTAACTAGAAATATATGGACTGAAAATCTTCCACACAGAGAAGTTTCTTACACTGTTTTGTTTTTGGACCCACTACACTTTAATGGGTTGTTTTGAGACTTTGGGGATACCACAGAGATTACTTGCCTTTTGTTGGTACTTTGGTTTCTGAGACCAAGGTTTTTGTTCCGTCAAAGGATCCTTGAATCGGTGTGGAATTCCAGCATTTTAAGACATGGATAATGATAGGCTAAAAGATTTACTAACTGTACCTATCTGGAATGATACAGAAGCAGATCAGATACAAACGGATACAGAAAATGGACAAGGAAGAATGGGCCCAGAAAATATGAATTCAGAGACTTTTTCTAAACTAGAAAAGCAACTGAAATGCATGCAGGGTCTCTACTGGGAACACATTTATTTACAACAAAGCATAGATTAGATGAGACTACCCCGGGGACTTAGATTGAACAAAAGACCAATGTGGAAAAGTATGGATGATTCACTTTCTAAGGAATGGGAAGATATTTTAGAGGATGCCCGCTACAAACCTATTCATCTGCAAGTAAGAAACAACCTTAGTGTGTGAAGCTACAAAGGCCGACATCACATCTTTAAAAACAACATTGGAAAATAAGAACCACAATGACCTAGATGCTAAATTTGAGCTGCTTAAAGAAAGAGTGAAAGGATATGAGCAGTCCATTAAAGAAAGAAAGATTATTAAAATGAAACAAGATCAATTGGACAAAGATGATCCTGGGAGACTTACTAGGAGGTACAATAACAACAACAACAACAACAACAACAACAACAACAACAACAACAGGAGAACCAACAACAGACAAGGTTTTAGTAATTACAGGGGATATAAGGGAAAGTATAACTGTGCCAGCAGACCTCAACGGAATTTTCCCAGGGAAGATCCTCACACAAAACCAGACAGGGGCACAATATAGGACCACCAGGAAACTGTCACCCCAACATCTCTTTCCCCACAATCCCAATCCCCTCCTGCTATCAACACTCCCCAGAAGCCTTTGACATCACAAAAGGATCAGGACAGGAACATAAGCCACAGCGGCAACCAGAAGTGACAGAGAGTTCTACAGGATGAATTACAGGACTACCAGGACAACTGGGACCACAGACAATCCAGCTACCAGGAGCAGCAGCACCTTCACAGAGACCAGTTTTTTCAGGAAGACCAATATCGACAGCACAGACATCAACCACCACACTAATACCAAAGCCAGCATCAGTACCAGAACAAGAACAACGACTACCACCAGAGCCCCAGAGCTTGTCTCTCTTACCAGATTCCCCCATACCACAGCCACAGCGAGGAATACTACTACAACCCACCGAGATTCCAGAAAGCAGAGGAGGAATTCCAGAGGTCTCATACTCTATCCACGAACTCCCAGGGAGACAGGAGACCCAAACAGTAGACAGGGGTGAGGGAAATACAATACCTGGGCAATCCCGACTGGAACCCCGACTACAACCCAGGTCCCAGGCTCAGATGGAGGAACCAGCCACAATAACAGGTGCAATAACAACAACAAGTGCCGCAATAACAGGGGCTCCACTTATATGGAGCCACTCTGTTAAAGCACTGACTGAAGAGGAACAAGTGTGTTGTCCAAAGGTCTTACTTTTGTACCAAGCTGCAGGAGTGAGGTACTGATAGACCTTAAAATGTTTGTGAGGAAGCTCAACTTAAGGGTACAGTTTCATGGCAAAAGTAATGACATTGAAAATAAGCCTATTGATGAAACTATAAAAAGGCCTAGCAGCTATTGTCCACCACTACATCAAACACTAGCTGCTTTTGAAATGAAATGTGAGATGGATATCAGGAAACTGCTTAAAAAACCTCCTAAGAAAGAAACGTTATAACTTAACACAGAGAGAAAGAAAAGCATTGCTTGAGCTAGGCAATGACAAATCCAGACGTGTAATGAAATCAGACAAGGGAGGAGGTATACTTGTGACTGATACCACTAGCTACAACCAAAAGATAGAGAACATGCTGGAGGATAACAGATTTTATGAGTTATTTACCATGGATGACATAAAAGAGCATATGATTTATGGAACACTATTCTCACCACATTACGGGAAGAAAACCTTATCACTGAAAATCTTTTTAATTATTTATGGAGCCCATGCCCACATTTACCTTACTTGTTTGGAATACCAAAGCCACACAAGAATAGAGAAGACCCACCTTATAGACCGGTGGTAGCAAGTGGAGGTTCCCTTACTGAAGCCACAGCCATTTACCTTGATTACTTGCTGAAACCTCTAGCAGAAAAGAATAAGTCATACATAAGAGATTCAATGGATTTTTTGAGGAAAATAAAAAAAACATTACAGTGGAAGCTGACAGTATTTTATTAACTATTGATGTGGAATCCTTGTTCACAGTGCTGCCTCACAATTACTGTATAACAGCAGCTATTGAGTCTTTTAAGAAACATAATCAGGGTACACAGACACAACTGCAAAAGTTAAACAAGCTCATTAATCTTGTACTAGACTTTAATTTCTTTACTTTCAATGGCAAACACTACAAACAAAAAACCGATAAAGCAATGGGGGCTGCCATGGCTCCCAGCATAGCCAACATAGCCCCGGGCAAATGGGAGGAAGACTTTGGGTTAAACAACACAAGCTACATGCAGCATATCACATGCTATTTACATTTTATTGATGACATCTTTATTGTGTGGGAAGGTGACACCTTGCAGCTTGGAGATTTTATCACTTACCTCAATCAAACAATCCCCTTACTGAAGTTTACCTCTTCCCATAGCTGTACTTCAACCACTTTCTTAGATATGCATATTTCCAAGGACACCAACAATAACAGAATCACCACTGATCTATTTGGAAAACCAACGAAGGTTAACTTATTACTCCACAGTAAAAGTCTACATCCTACAAAAAACAAGTATAATGTAGTGAAGTCACAAGGCTATAGATTAGCTAGAATTACCACAGATATGGAACCATTTTTGAGAAACCTGAACAACTTAGAGAATGATTTTCTACTGAGAGGCTATGAAAGTCAGATGTTAAAAAACATCCTGGAGCCAATTATAGAACTGAAAAGGACTGAAGCACCTTCACTCAACCTCCCCAGTAGAAAAATGTTAAGTAATTCCACAGAGAATAACAAATGCAAAAATAGCTGCATCCTGACATACACTTTGGATTATCACAGTATCAGAAATATTATAGAAGAAAACTGGGACATTGTCACAGGAAATCCTTTTCTGATTAACATCTTAGATGAAGCCCCATCATTTGTTTATAGGAAGGCCAGGAACATTAGAAGTTTTGTTGAATTTAAATCTAGACCATATGAGAAAAGCACTAAAAGATGTGAAACTAATTGTACATTTTGTATATTTATACAGCAAGGTGATAGTTTTTATTGCCCTTATTTAAAGAAAATCATTAAAATCAGTGCAGGGGGTGAATGTAACACTACAAAAGTAATTTATAGGGCACAGTGCAATGAATGTGATGCATTCTATGTGGGCAAGACTGTAAATAAACTCAAGTGTAGGATTTCATGTCATCTGTCAGAAATCCGCTCTGGATGTAAAAATAATGCACTAGCTAAACACCTTTCTCTTCGTAAAAGACACACAGGTTTTAAGTTCCAGATCCTGGATCGCATAGACATGGGTGATCTTGAAGGAGACATCCCAAATATTCTGGAGAAATATGAACTCATGTGGCAATTAAAGATCAACTCTTTTAGGAAGCCTGGACTAAACTACTACTGTTCAATTAAAAGTGCACTGGAACTTAGAAAATTGCCACATTGTTTACACGACTAATTTATTTTATGTTATTTTATTTTATTCTACCAGTTGGTTTTAAATACCATTTTAAATCAGTTGTAATTTGTGTATATTTTGTTTCCATCATCATACATACATTTTTTCTTATTTTTATTTTTTTCTGGTTCTTTTTTCCACTTTATTCAAAATGATGTGTAATAACAATACTAACTAATTATACAATTATATATATTTTTATAGATTGTTTTTAGGGTTCTTGTACACAGACCTGAAGAAGTCTAGAAGGATGGCAGCGATCTTTGTTAACAATGGATTATGAAAATATAAATTGATTTTTACATGCAAAATGTATATGTATATATTTATATATATTTTTTGATTGCCAAATGAACTAAGGTTGATAAATTTCCAGCCATGTAGTATATTATCTTGGATAAAATTACAGAGTTAATAATCTACTTAATAATCTGGTTAAATAAGAGGTACCACATCACTGTAAATTTTATTTAAAGTACATAAGGGTTATATATTATTATGACAGCTACTAAGTAGGGCAGGACCAGCTCGAATGTTACACTGATGGGGGAAGGGATGTGAATTTAACATGTGTACCAATAACACTTTGTTTTACAGCACAATAAACCACTCCCATGCCTGATAAAAAGTATATATATATATATATATATATATATATATATTTATAAAGCTTGTGAGGAAATTATTACTCTATTTTTGTTTTACTTGGATCGCTTGTCTGTGTACTTAATAAAGGATTTTTGACTGGACATAGACTGCCTGCCTTGCTTGGATTACTTTCAATTACTTAGTAATGCTGTACAATTATATATTTTCTATTATTATTTTTTGTTTTGGTTTTGTTTTGACTTAAGACAAGTTTAAGTTAGCTAATTCTACTACTATTGTCTGATCTGATTAATATACAGTGATTAACTAGAAATATATGGACTGAAAATCTTCCACACAGAGAAGTTTCTTACACTCTTTTGAATTATTAGAATTCAAAACATGGCTCATGCACTTACAGAGATGATACACTGATTTAACATTTACTTTTCCTCATCTCCCTTCAAAGCAACACAGTTCCATCCATATGTGGGCCCCCTTAACTCATTAGTGTTTTTCCTCAAAGAGTTCTCACATACTTCACTTTAACCATACTCAATATCACCACCTTTTTCCCCAGATTCTCCAATAAACACCCTCTTTCATCTTCAAAAGGATCACCAAGGAAGAAATTCATACCTGCCTTACTTCATATCCCCTTGGCTCTCCACCAGGCTCAGACAACCTGCTACAATGGCTCATCCACTTATGCAAAGAACATCTACTCCTCCCCCTTTGTCACCTCTGTAACCTGTGCTTTTCCTTTAATACAATGCTAAAAAATCACCAAAATTCCCCAAACCTGCACTGCAAAAGACTTTAGGCCTATTTCTATCTTCTCCTGCATAGGGAAAAAAAACACTAGAAAAACTGGTCTGCAACCAACTCTCAGAATGCATCTATAAAAAAGTCATACTCGCTCATCAACAGCATGGACTCTGAGCATCCAGAAGCACTATGGCAGGTCTCTTTACTCTTACTGATGGTATCCTGATGACCATAAATGCAGGCTGGTTCATAGAAGCAAATTTCATGGCTCTCACCAAAGTTTTTGACCTAGTCAAATACAACATCCAGTCTACCCATCTGATCTCCTGTGGCATTAGCCATCACTCCCTCCCTTGATTCAATCACTGCTTACATAACCAATTCAAAATTAAAATAGGCACTTCCTACTCTCTATCTCTCTCTGCTCTCCCCTTATTTCAGGTGTCCCACTGGATTCAATTATTTTACCTTTACTCTTCTCATTATTTATCAACAGCCTACAGGGTGCTCTCCTACTGCTCCATGTAATAATTTACATAGATGATATGGACATTTATAAATTAAGGCCAAGCATCCATTCAACCAAAACTATTTTGGAAGACAACCTATACCACCTATCATGCTGCATTACTAAAGATCTGGCATACCTTTACAACCATCCTAAGTAATTACAGACCTATTAGCCTTTTAAGCCTCACCTGCAAAGCCATGGAATGTATTATAACTGAACTAATAAACTGTCAAATTAAGTATCTTGCTAGATTTGACCCCCCAACATTTGGTTTTGTGCAAGGTAAATAATTTTGGTTTACTCTGGTAAACTACATTAAAAGAGCTACAGAGACTATAGATGGTGGACATGAAGTGCTCATAGTGTATCTTGACCTGGCCAAGGACTTTGACACTATTCCCTATGTTAGACTCATATAAAAGCTAAATTATTTAAAAATTGACCTATTATGTGTTAAGGTGGTTAACAAACTGACTGAATGACAGTGTGCATTACAGGTTCCTTAAGAGAAAGTATGAAAGGGACCAGCAGTGTCCTCCAGGGCTTGGTGCTGGGATCTCATATTTTTGGTAGTTACTTCTCAAATATTCAGGAAGAAAGACAATACTTCTAGCTAACAAAGTCTGCAAATAATTGCAGACTGGGAGTTGTTAAGTCACCCTGTAATACCCAAACACTCCAGAGTGAAGTCTGCATAGTAAACACTTGGTGCACTAATAGTAAAAAGTGTAGTAGTATCACTTTTGGTAGATAATCTCTACTTTCATCATGTGGTATAGGCAAAACACCACTACAAAATGAAAATGTAGCCATGGACTACATTTTGTTGGGTTGTACTTGGATTGATAGCTGCCTCTCTGATGACTATCATGTGACAGCTGTGTTCTGGAAATACTTTTATTTAGCCCAGATAATTGTCAAGGGAATGTCGTCATGGTGTAAAGAGGTAAACACTCCCTTACACTTAGCATTGATCAGGCCAATTATTGAGTATAATGCCCCTTTGGGATGCAACTCATTAAACATAGCAAACAGAAAGATCCCAAAGGTTCCAAATGGAGAATCACAGGCCTAAAGTCCCTGAACTATGAACAAAAGCTGGAAGCTCTATCCCTTTATTCAGTGTCCTGAAGGAAGAGCTCTGTCTTGCTTACTGCCCCATTACAGACCTGATTGTTGTGAATAGCATGTTTTTCTGGAAGTCCAACAACTCCAGCAGTACTAGAACCAGAGAATTAAATCTTTACCAACAGATAAATAAAACATGGTGGGAGACCAGATGCTCCCAAATTCTCCAATAAACTTCCCTTGCATGGTAAGTAGTAAGACTCACTATCTTTTTTTAAAGATATACTAAATGAGTTGGTATATACAAATTTACTCCAGGATTGACTGGAGTGGTCCTTCTGGAGAAAGGAGGTGTGGCCTGAGGGGTCTAGTATGGGCATGTATGGTCATAAGACTCGCAGGCCATGGAATATCTATGAATCTATCCAGAGGCAGGAATCAGTTATCAACAGGCATCCATTCATGTCCGAGGTCCTCTTTCCCCACCAAGCTCCCTTCTTGTGACTTTCCAATTTTGATTTATGCTGAACTGCATCTCTCATCTACTCTATATGTTCTGCTAAATAATCTGAAACACTTGCATGTCATTTGATTCCTTTTGTGCAGTCTGAAACACTGTATAATTATCAGGGGTTTGGTGTTCAAATGCTATAAAATTTCTACAATTTATCTGAATGACATGTCAAATGGCTTAGCTGGTGCTGTCCAACAATATAATAAACTATATGCATATCAGCAGCCAGGTATTCTGTTATTCTATGCCATCCCTCGATTGATTATCCGTCAACATTGAGGAGCAAAAAAAAAAAAAAAAAAGTCCTTTTGTCCTTGACGACCATGAAAGGTTCTTCTCCTTTAAACTGTAAAAAACGTCTTGCAACAAATGTAATGAGTGGCTTGCTACAGTGCAATACCACACACAGAACAGTGAATGTTTCTTTTTTTTTAAATACCTTTATTGATTTATCACTTGTGATATTGGCACATTTACATTTATATAAAAGTAATCAAACTGTATTAACAAGTTAAGATTAACAAGCATTATGTTTCACATATATTGCTATATATCATGTAACCTAAGCAACATTACATAAATTATTCAATTCCTGCCCCTTTTTGAAACACAAAACATCTTTATTAAACCATCACTTATGACATAAGCAATCATACCTTTATATAAATGAAAACAAATCACACCGACATAATCCTAGTTGCAAGCATTTTGCATCACAAACCACACTGACACACTCCCAGATGCAAACATTATACATCAGTTATAATCTACCCAATCATTTTCAGTCAGACATTACCTAGCTTGTTTAAATCCTGCCTTATTTTAAACCTCTTTCCTCCCCTGTATGTATTGTTCCCACAATTCCCATTTTTCCTATGTAGTTTGCTCCTAACTTTTCTAAATATATAAATTCCAGTTGTTTTATCTCTCTTACTATGTTCACCACTTCTAATATAGTTGGTTTAAATTTTGATTTCTGTTTTCTAGTAATTGCTTTTTTGGCAGCCACCATAATTAGAGACAGCAAGACCTTACCATGTTTAGGCAATTCCGATTTTGTATCATAGCTTAGAAAAATCATCTCTCTTGTCACACCAATCAGCCCACCTAGCATCTCTGACAATGCATCCTGCAGGGAATCCTTAAAGTCCGCCAACTCACTGCACTCTCAGAAAATATGTTCCCAATTATCTCTTTCTTCTCTGTCATGCCGCCAACATTTGCTATCCACCTAAGGAAAAATTCTCTGGAGTCTACTGGAGGTATAAAAATATCTATGTAAATATTTCCAAGCAAAAAATCCTAAATCTTCTAGATTTTGTTGCATATTTGGGAGACATACATATATCCTCCCATTGTTTCTTTGTGAATTACTTATCTAATCTCTCTTCCCAATCCTTTGTAACTTCCTCTGATTGATTCTTATAGTTATCATGCAATATTTTGTATGCTCTACTAATTATTCTTTTTTTAATGGCAGCTCCTGTTCTAGATTCTACTAAAAACTCTTCCAGTGCTGGTCTTTCATTTAGGACCCCCCTATTTCTTTCTCTTTGCCTGTACTCTGATATCAATCCTTGATATGGAAGGCAATCTCTAACCTACAGTCCAAATACATTCTTGGCATCTTCCCATTCTATCATCTTTCCCACTCTAGTTATTTACTCCCAATACCTTGGTTCCTTTGCCAGTTTTCTCCAATAAATTCCATCCCCCTCTTGCCTATTGTCTGTGTCCCTAATTGCAATAATTCCTAATGGCAGAATCTCCTTTCTCCATTCCCATGTTGACTTAGTTCTTAGAATGCTTTCTGCTACTTTATGGATACAATATTCTGTATCATTATTGTTATTCTCCTTAAAGGCCTGCATCCAAAATCACAGTCTCTCATTGTTACTTGAGCTTCCCCCCCTGTTTAACATCATTTCCACTTTGAATTATAGTTTTCTGCTTGAGATATGCATAGGATCCTTAACTGTGTAGCTCTGAAATACCCCTTCAAATTAGATAGTCCCAATCTGCCCTGTTCTACTGGAAGAATCAGCTTATCCCACTTGACTGTTGCTGTTTTCCCCTCCCAGATAAAATCCTTCATCTCTTTATTACTTGCTATCCACATTCTCCTCTGGTTGATAAACATATGCCTGACCTGTGTATAAGACTAAAGGGATTAAAAACATTTGACTGCTTGTATCTTACTATGTGTGTCCATATAACAAAGCTTCCATTTTTTCTTTTTTTGTATTATCTTTTGTTTAGTCACTTTTACACATCCTTAGCTGCCACACCAGAATCATTTTATATCCATGCTCCTAAATAGTTTATTTTATCATGTCCCCATAAATAAGGATATTGCTGAACCAATTCATATGTGGGTACATAATTTACCACCATTTCCTTTGTTTTAGTTTCATTAATTTTGCATCCTGAAAATATTTGAAACTGTCTCAGAATGTTCTACAACACTGTAATGTCTCTTTCTGGTTTTGTAAGGTATAAAATAATATCATCTGCAAACAGAGCCAGCTTTTCTTGACTACCATACCAATTATATTCCTGAATTTCTGAGTACCTTATTTTCTTTGCCAGTGGTTCTAAATATAATGCAAATAACAAAGGGGAAAGAGGATACCCCTGCCTGGTTCCTCTACACAAACATAAATTATCAGAAATGATGCCTTCCCCTTCAGTTTTTGCCTCCCATTCAGGAAAAGCAAATGCTTCCATTACCCTGCTCATAAAGTTGCAGCTTACTCTGCAAAATGCTTTCTCTGCATCGAGGCCCACCAACAGCAATGTTATTTTCATAAATTCTGCATCACTATGGATCATCAATGTTCTGTTAATGTAAATATTTAATTTCCCTCCAGAAAACCACACTGATCCATATCTATCAATTTTGTTATTACTTTTGTCATTGTTTTAGCCATTATAGACATGAACACTTTATAATAATGGTTTAGTATTGAACCGGGCCTGTATGAAACTGGATCCAATGGTTCTATACCCTCTTTAGGTATCACAGCTACCACTGCTTTCTTCCAGGTTGTTGGTACTTCTCTTCTGCTTAAAATACTGTTAAACAAAACCTTCCAGATCTTTATCAGTTTTTTCATCCTAGATTCCAAACTTCTGCAGTAATACCATCTATTCCTGGGAACTTTCCTGTAGATTGGTTGTACATCACATTTTTTATTTCATCTCCTCCTATCCTAACCATTAGTAACTGACCCTCATCTACCTCTAACTTTGGCATATTTAATTCTTCCATAAACATTTCCATTTGTATTTTTCTTGAGTTCCATATTTCTCTGCATTATACAGACTTTCATAGAATTTCCAAAATATGTCAAATATCTGTACATGATCTTTTGTTATCTTCCTTGTTATAGGCTCCCTAGGCTTGGCAATAGCCCTTTATACTTTATGTTGCCTGAGTTGTGCTAAAAATGTTTGTGCTCTAGTGTTATTATAAAAAGACATAGTTGCTTAAAAGCAATCTTTCTAAACTCATGCATATTATCAAGGTAATCCCTTATTTTCTGATTAGCATTCTGCTGTTGATCCTCTTCTTGTTCTGTGAGATTCCCCCTATTCTGCAATACTTTAACATTTATCAGTCCCTCTAAATAATTATTGTAACTTCTTAACCATAGCTCCCTTTCTTTTATTTCCACCCTATTTTTAAACTCCAGCTTAATTTTATTCCACTCCTTAGCTATATTTTCAGAAGAAAATGGTATCCTCTCTAATAGCCCCTGAATAATCTCCACTACCCATTCCTTAAATTCCTCTCTTTTCAGCAGATAGGTTGAAAAGTGCTAGTGTCTCATTTTTATTTCATTACCCTGTGTTTTTATTTTAGTTACTATTGGCACATGACCTGAAATAGTTATTGGGTACATATCAAGACCTTCAATTAAATGCACATGTTCTTGTGAAATGTTAATTCTGCCTAACCTAGCCTAGTTTTCATATCTTGGGTATAATATCTAAATTCACTCCAAACTCCTATTAGTAAATTCACATCTTCCATGCCAAATATTTTTATAAATTTCTTCAAAAATCTACCCTCCTTTGTTATACTTTCCCTTCTGGAACCCCCAGACACATCTTCATTGCTGCAAATCACAACATTCCAGTCCCCAACTACAAGTAATATTTCTTGCTGAAAACTGATCATTTCTCCCAGAATTGTGTTAAGCTCCATTATAGCAATTTTAGGTGGACTATAAATACATGCCAATATAATCGTCTTCCCTTCCCAGTAGCCCCTTAGTACTACAAATCTGCCATTATTATCTTTTTGTCTTCTATCACTATTGAAGCTGCTCTTGCAATTAATATATGTACTCCTCTTTTCCTTTGTCCCATGTTTTCTGCTAAATAACCATCCTGAAAATCTTTCTTTATCAAATTCACATGTTCAGTTCTATGTGTGTCTCTGTAACGTAACTATTTGCACTCTACATTTTTAATATAGTTCACTAATTTTTCTTTTTTGTATTTATCTGTGAGACCATTGACATTTAAAGACATTACAGAAAGCATCATTGCATTAAAACGTTATTTCCACCTTTTATGTATAACACCTTTTTGTTAAGTGTATAGTTCCAGCTTTTGTATTACATGCATACACTGTTTGGCAGGTTGAACTTTTATGCAGTTGTTTCTTGTCATATCCATTTGAGCATATGCCATATCTTATAAAACATTTTTGTTTTATTGACAGCCCTTAAAAAACAAACAAACACACCCCAATACCCTCCTAAAATATATTAATTTAATACTAACAGGCAAACTATGTACATTTTCACCTATTAACATATTAGTTCCTCATTATGGGATTTGAACCACTTACCTATTTAGTTTCCCAATCTGGAATACATAGTATCAATTGCAAGTGGAACAGGAGAAGTCAAATATTGAAGTTTTAACCTCCTAATAGGAAGAAAAGTCCCACACTAACAGCCACACTCATAGACTTGATTTAACCTAAAAGAAAGGTTATGCATGCTAAAATGCATTGAGCAGCCTGTGCTTCACTTCTACTAAGTGATAATTGGTTTTGTCTTAGCTTTATAGCTCTCACAGTTGGAAAAATCCCTGAATGCTTTCAGTTAACATTATGTCCTAGACAATTTCTCTTTTCTTTTTTTTCTTCAGCCTATCACTTTCCACCAGACTGTAGCCAGTTTCTCTTTATCAGATTGTCTTCATGGAAACATGAAGACCAGCTGCAGAATTGCTACTAAGCAAACTTGTATTTGTGAGGAAAAAGCCTGATAATATTCAATATTCTTTTTTATTTACTTGCTCTCTCTTAAAACTTGTTACCAAGTCAATCTAAGCTCCTTAATACAGCATTTGCCTATGCAAGAATGAGAAAAAGCACATACATTTTTTCATCATGCTTATTTAACTAGACTTTTTCTTTTACATTGCAGTGCCCACATTTGTTAAAACTGAACTAGAAGAAAGAGAAAAGGGAGAAAGAAAAGAAAAAAGAACAGCAGCACATTTCCAGTTTCTGTTACACTTAAAAATAGATGAGAACATTTTACTTTATAGCATGTAAAGAAAACCACACACCACAGAAATAGTCTTATTTAAGAAATATTTACTTACAGTTTACTTTCTCCCTCCTCTTCCCACCCCCAAAGCACCTTTCTGAACATTAATGACATAAAGTAGGGCATATGCTTTAGAGTCTCCCACAAGTCCAACAAATTTTGAAAGAGTCCAATATTTCCAGGTTTTTCTTCTGTCATATTTCACAAATATAATTATTACATTATAAACCCACATTGTTTTTGGTTTTATTTATGTCATCTTCATCTTCCAAGTCCTGTCTCTGCTTCATTTCCAACAGACTCTTGATTTTTCTAGTTAACTTTTGTGCTCCCTTCCTTCTCTCTAGAATTTTCTGTTGAAACATTGGATAAAATTTCACAGGTACAGTCTCTCTGTGGTCTTTATTACCAGAAGAACAAGAAACAGAATCTCATTCTGTTTCACAGCTTACTTTTTGTTGGGCAAACTTTTGTATTTCCTCCTTAGCATGTACTTAATCAAAAAATGATTTGCTCCTCCAGAGAAGAATACCTTGAAGATATCTGTGTACAGTAGTTGGAATCTCACACCTGCATCTCAGCATTCCCTGGATAGTAGAATAAATTTGCTCCTCTTCTGCCTGGTGTACGAGTCATTAGTCTCCACAAACACTCTGCTGTCTCCCACTTTTAGTACTTTGCCCTTCTGTCACAGTTTTGTCAGAATCAACTGTTAGGATTGCATCTTTACTATTAAAGGTCTAGGTTACTTTCTCATAGCCAGGTTTGGAGCATACACAGGATGTGTCCTTTTAACTAACAATTTCTGCTGTGAAATACCAGTCCAGTTGCTTATTTGTGCTTTTATAAAATTAATGCAGTCTGTTCCTTACAGCTTTTCTGGTATAGCTGAAAATCTCAGATTTTTCTTATGTGCTCTGTTCTCTAATTCTATTATTTTTTGAGACTTCTCTTCCTGAGCAGTCTCATATTCAGCCAGCCTTTTCTTCATTTTGACCTCTGAGTTTTGTAGCTTTATCACCTCATCTGAATGTCTTTTTAAAGCTTCCTCCATTTTTTCAACCTTTTGTTATTTGTGTTGATATACTCCATCAGTGTTTTGTTTATTTTAACCAGGTCTGTGTGCAGTTGTCATATCTTCCTGTAGGTTACTGGAATTCATGTCTGGAGATTAGGTTGCTATTTGTTGAACAGCTGCAGAACTTTCTGTAGTCAGTGTTTCTTCCTTACTTTTTGTAGATGATTTTTGTCCAGGTCAGGTCCTCTGTATTTCTTTTTTCCTGGCATCCAGGCAGTACACTTACTAGCCAGTTACTGAGATTTGCCCATACACACAAGTCTACTAGTCTTCTCTGCTGAGCTTCTGTTTTCACACTGGAAGAGCTAGAATTAAGCTGTTACTCAGTGTGCAGCCATCTTGGAAGTCCCAGCAATGAGTTTCAGTCCTGGCCATAAATGCAGCCAGTATTGGCATTCAGTTCTGAACACTGGTGCTGCATATACTACACATGGAGTGCTGAAGCACCTGAACACAATTGCAGTATTGGCATTCAGAAACTGAATTGGCTCCTGACACCTTGCCCTGAGCTGGCTGTCACCTTTGTTCCACCCTAAGTATGCCTTTGTCTAGATGTTCTATAGCCCATTTCTTTTAGCTAAGATAGCACTTTGTTATCCTCTGGAATGTCATTTTATTAATAGTGAAACTGTACTTTTTCAACATAACTATCCAGCTTTCTGTACTAGCATAAAAATATGTCTTACACATTTATCCATTTTAAAAGTGTGTATTTGCTCAGTCATTCTATTCTTTAGGGGTTCCTGCTGCATCAAACACCTATGTGCCATTTTCATAATAATTGTCATTGTGTACACACACACACACACACACACACACACACACACACACACACACACACACACACACACACACACACACACACACACACACACACACACACACACACACACACACACACACACTTTTATATCTGCACTTGTTTTAAAACACTTC
The DNA here is from genome assembly GCF_019279795.1 of Protopterus annectens. Taxonomy (NCBI): domain Eukaryota; kingdom Metazoa; phylum Chordata; order Ceratodontiformes; family Protopteridae; genus Protopterus; species Protopterus annectens. The sequence goes on along the minus strand of NC_056730.1, from coordinate 372,559,726 downwards.
CTTTTTCTTTTTAAGTAGCAGAGGATGCTGTTGTGATGATTCCAGAACAGCAACAACACCAGACTTGAACTCCAGTATGGAAGAGGGAAAATTGAATGTTAACAATATTGTAGTGGCTTTAGAAGGACAAATAATGCTGACTCATGTTTATCATGGAACAATTTGGAACATTAATGGATGTTACAGCTTTTGAGGTGACAAAATCTAGCAACCTGTGTGCATATGTTATGGTGAGATTAGAAGTTGATAATCAGAAATGTGGAGAGGCTGAACATACTTTATATTCCAGTGAACAGGCCATGCAGGTGGTACAGAAATGCATGGAGGAAGACTGAGAAGCTGGGAATGCTATTTTCTAATGGGAAGTCATTGCTACTGGAAGAAGACGACAGAGTGATTGTCCTCAAGATGTTTGTGTTAAAATAGTCTCTATATTTGGGCAGTTGTTTTGGCAGAGCTCTCATGGGAAATGGGTAATAAACTAAAGAGTTGGATGAACAACTTCCTTTGGGATGAAAGATATGCTAATGTTGCATGGGTGGTTGTGAAGCTATTAAACATGACAATGAGTATATATGGAAGGATATACTAAGAAGCAAACTTGGCTAGGAAGAGAAAACAGATCTAACAAGAAGTCTTAAGATGGGTCTTGAGGTCGAGGAGCAAGGTGTTTGATTGCAGGCATTAACCGTCAGTTAAGAAACTGTTTTGTAAAAAAGGATGGGGCTGGAGTCCTCTGCAAACTCTGGTTCCCATTTGATGGGACAGTATGAAATTCTACTACTCAAGACTGCTTTTGGGGGTGGAAAAGATGGCATACTGGAGTTAAATATTAGTAACAGTTGGAGGTGAGAAAGGAAGACATGAAAGGAGGTCAGAGGAAACTTACTAATTTAGAAGAGGATGCTATAGAAGATGGATCTTAAGTTTAAAGCAAGAAAAGGAGTGCATTTGATTAAATTTATAAAACAAGTAAAGGAGGGAAATGCTCCATCTAGGAAGCTACTCATGATAGGTTATTGTGTCTTACAAGAAAAGATAGAGGGGAAATAGAAACACGGAGGTCTAATGTGCATGCAGAGAGGAAAGATGGAGGAGAATTTGTGTACTTAAAGCAACAATTCCAACATGCAAAAAAAAAACAACTAATAAATCCAAAAGCCTGCAAGCACTACACCAAGAAAGATCAAGTGGAAATATAAATTAAACTCAATTTGTTGAAAACAGTGAAAATAAAATAGCCCCAGGATTCATTAAACGCTGTGTAAGCTCCATGCAGAGCCTCCATGGAGTGTGACTGTGATCACAATGGTGGGTAGTGTGTGTCAGTATGCAATGTATATTAATGAGGCATGGCATGCCTTAGCTCATGGCTTGCAAGAGTATTGCTCATTATGAAATCTTGTAAACAAACATGGATATTGCCACCATGTAAAGGAGAGCACATACAGTCCGCTGATGTTCGCAGAATGCAACAGTGATCACCAGGGCTCTCTCTTAGACCAACAAATAGGGACAAAAGACATAAATAATGTGGGGGCAAAGTATGACAAATAGGGACTATACCTCTCAAGCTCTTGGCACAAGACATCTGGATAAAGCATGGCATAATGTGGGGACAAAGACGCAAATATTGGGACACATTTTAAATATTGCTTGTATAAATGTAGAAAGTTGCTAGAATAATAGAATTTGTGCTAGCATGCATTTTCTGAAGGACACGAAGTCTGAAACTCAAAGGCATGTCATTATTTAGTGACGTTAACGATCATAGTAGTGATCTGTCCGAAAACCATAATAAATAAGAGGCATAAAGCTGGACATTCTGCAAAAATCTGGACAGTTGTGAGGTATGCTAGGGACTCATTAAATATTGCTCTTGCAAATGTAGCAGTTTGTTAGAATGACAGGTTTTGCTTTCCCATGCATTTTCAGAATGGTATGAACTTTGAGATTCCAATGTCTGCCACTATTTTCTGACTTCAACCTTCAATATTTTAACAATGATTTGCCAGAAAACCACAATTGTATGCGAAATACACCAAACATGAGGCAAAATCTGGAGATTCTGCAAAATGATGTATAGTTGAGAGGTATGGCTGTAAAAATAGCTGTTATTCTGTTAGTGCAAAATAACTGCACAGAGGCCAACTTAATGAGAGGACAAATAACCAGTAATAGGGGCATATATGACAATGGATGCCACATGGGAATGTGTTCTAATGTGAAATTCTCAGCCTCTTAGAGTGAGAAATGAGGACAAAGCCTTAAAAATGGGAGGACAAATGGCCAGAAATAGGCACAGATAATATTACACATCCAAAGCTATGAAGCTGATAGAATATATAGGTTGTACATTAGCATGAACTTTCTGAAGACCATGAAGTTTTAAACTCAAATGTCAGTCATCAGTTACTGACTGCAGTCTGCAATGACATGCCAATGATTTGCCAGGAAAAACAACATGTTATGAGGAAAAGATGACAACTATGACACTAAAACTGGGCATTCTGCACAAATCAGGACAGCTGAGAGGTATGCACCCAAATGTCTGTAATATTGAGTCACAGCAGTCCAGAGACCATCACAGTGATATGGCACAAAGCCACATATTTGATAAGGAAAACATCCGGACATCCTGGAAATAACTGGACATTTGAGAGCTATGAATGTGAAGTATATGGTCTAAACACAGTACAGGACAGTGTCTCTACAGTGCAAATTACTGTGATATCCTATTCCTGGCATTCTGTAGTGCAGCTGTGCTAATGATCTGCAACAGGACATGGGACTGCCATGTAAAATGACCACTCAGGGGAACTGTGTGTATTGAATAAGGACACACTGATGAATTGTAGGAATGAACACAGAGAAAAGAGTACAGGTGAAACACCCACATGTACAGCAGAGGAGGGCATGTCAATGGAAGATGGTTGTAGTAGCAACACCAAGCACATATCTATATGGGATAGTATGGACTATACAGTGAAAATGTGCTGTTTGTGACTGTCACACAGGGTGACATAATCGTGAGGATGTGTGTGTAAGATAAGCATCCTTACATGAATAATGCAGAGAACATCTATCAGGGATCTGACATAAAACTGAGGTAGGGTGCATACTGGGAAAATGTGAAAACTGATATACCTGAATAAGAGTTTACTCTCAGAAGTCTCCAGCATAGTGGCCACAGGTAATGGATCATGACAAACATTACAAAAATCAACCACAATCATGGACAATATTTGAATAATACCATCACTAATCCCATGCCTCTGACATAACATATGTGATGTGGAGTGATAATTGATGAGCCTGCACACACCGGCCAACTAGTATGATATATCCACACTCTACAAGGGGAACCATGCACATTGTCCTGGTACTGTAATATCGGCAGGAGGTGTTAGGAGGGATACTGCTATACTTGTATGTGACAGTATGGGCACTACAGGCTAGTTGCCTTGTGTGCATGGCATATATCTGTGGCACAATTCACACTGTCATAAATGATATATATGCTATTAATGTTGTCACACACCTATGTATGCAGTGTGTGCATAAGGTGAACAGGTAGCACATATGCATTTGGTGTAACAACTTGATCGGTGTTCTGCACCATCAGACAATCATGTATATTCCACAGAAAGTATACCTAGTTATGAACAATAAGCTGTGTGGCAGCACACTGTGACAAATGTGGTACACTTCAGTTACACATCACTGGAACATGTGTAGGGCGGTACATGCAGAAGGGTGCATTGTACTCGGTTATTGGTGTGATGAAGGCTGGGAACCATGACGTTAGTATGCCCTTTGTGCATGTCCTTCACATACTCAGTACTTGTGTTACAGTCAAGGGAGTAGTCAGCACTTTGACCACATGCTGGTAGATGTACCACTTACTGTCTACCCCAGGAGACAGGTTACATACATATTGGTCTAATTCTAGGGTGTGATGTCCACATTATACTTGGGTGTTGTGTCTGTTTCCTGATGCAACATATCCCTCCATGTGTCTTGTCAATCCAGGTGTTGTCATGGCTGTGGCAGCAGTCTCTGGTATGTATTGATATTGTATGTATTGTACTAATATCAGAGTTGGAGTAAATGATTGCCCACAAACTGTAGTCCTTCATTGACACAGCATGTGTATGCCATCTGTGATGTCCATCACTTAACTAAGGGGCAGCCAAGGGCCTAGCAGACACTCACTGATGTACTGACTTGATCACTGGACCTGAGATATATGTCATGTCACACATTTCAATGTAGTGAGATGCCACATATGTCATACACTGGTCTAACCATTTGGTGATATAGCTATATATGGCTATGTATGACAGTGCTGCTTGAATACCACAGTGTGACTTTTTGTCAAATGCCTTCACCTGTTCAAATTTCACAAGATGATAACTGTTGTCATCATGCATGCCCTTGATGACCTCTTTATGGACCTCTATAAAATGTAATGGACCTGATGTAGCAGTAACAATAAACATAGGTCTGTTGCATACACCTGTAATATTACTAGTATAGTATACATGTAGAAGAGGTCCATGATGGCATGTTAGTCTACTTCACAGCTGAAGAGAGTCAGCATGTCTCTATACATGCATGTATCAGGTGCTGTCCTCACCATTCCAGGTGGATGCTTGTTGATGTACACCCTTGTACGGGAACATAGGCCATGTGGAGGGTGTGTTGAACTGTGTATTCCACCATATCAGGAAGGTGTATGTGCTGGGTCATGTCATAGGTGATCTGTGAAGTTGTCACAGCACATTGACTTTATGTGATAGGCCTGAAGGAAGGTAAGATAGTGCATACTGCCTATTGTGATCTGGCCTAGGGTTTTGACACAATCACACATGCAGATATCACTGAGAAAACCCCCCAAGTTGGGGATTAAACCTTACTTCAGTTGAATGGTAAACAGTTGGTTCCCTGACAGAACACATCATGTGACCATTGGTGAATCAACTTGTGCCAGTAGAGCTGTCACCATTAGCAAACCACAGTGATCTGTGCTTGGCCTTTCACTGTTTGAACTGCATTTCTCGACAATTCAGGCTAAAGTACATGTCCTTTGGCTTACCAGGTTTGTTGATTATTGCATATTGTGTGCAATCATTGAGTCTACCAATGGTGATAACATAGTACAAGAGCAGCTAGCACACAAAACGGAATGATGACGAAGGCACATGATCTACAAATAAATGTAGAAATGTGCTTGTAATGTTGTCCTTCTGAAAAGTGGAGTTCCAGGTTAATCATAGCATTGACAACAGTCCTGCTATGAAGAAACTGAGTGATGCAAGCACTGTGAACACATTTAGATAGCAATCTGAACTTTGCCACCAGGTGTCCAAATGCTATTGAAAGTCTTTGTTGTGCACATCATAAGTCATGCCATCATATTGATATCTTAAGATTGTATGGCAGCACTGTAGTCAAACTGCATTGTAGCACTAATAGATATAATGTTCTTTTTTACATGTACCTCACCAGACACATGTAGCAGCTGGAGAGACCACAGAGCTTTCTCAGCAAGATAACACAGGGACTACACACCATGCTATGATGTATTTGGATTGATTAAAAGCCATGTCACTGTAAACTTTATTGTATAGGGTGACATAACCTTTGCCTTACCCCCAGGCCAGTCTCTGACTCGGCTCCCTATTACACTGTTGCAGATGCAGGTTGTCGAATGCGTCTTTGTCGAACTGAAAAGCATGAAAAGGCAAAACAGTGAAGCAGCTTTTCAGCGAATTCTTTCCCTGGGAAAGAATTTGCTTGGCCCCTTTCACTACTTTCCTGTTTTCGGCACTGTAGTGTGATCTCGAAGTTGGTATATTTAAGTAGTTTTACAGTTTTATTTTTTTTTTGTTTCGGAACAGTGATTTCTTTCCAAGTTCTGAGGTTTCGACATTGTAAGCTTTTGCTTACATGGGGTAGATTATGTGTTGTTCACTCTTCTAAACGTGCAATATCATAATATAGACCCTCTGACCCTGCCTTGTGAGAGTACTGCATATCCAAAAATATGATATAGCTGATGACATCAGCAGTATCTGTTGAGGACAAGATAGCAGCATCCAACATACTGGTGTAAAACACTCTCAGTAATGACAAGAAACAGCTCACCCCCCCCCCCCCAAGTTGACTGCAGTGAGAATAGAAACCCTACATAAGTACATAGACTACAGGCAACAGTACCTTACACAAGTGCCACAGCTCAAATGTGACTTGGTGTGTGTTAGACAACATTTTATAGCAGATGACATCAGCAGTGTCTGGTGAGGAGAATATGGTAATAACAGTGTTCCACATGCTTATGTAAAAGGCTGTCTGTAATGTCAAGCAACAGCTTGCACTTACATAGAACCCCTACCTATCTAAGTACACAGACCACAGTGCATTATGCATGAGCCAAAGCTCAAGTGTGACTTGGAGTGTGTCAGACAACACTTCATAGCTGACGACATCAACAATGTCTGGTGAGGAGAATATGGTAAAAACAATGATCCACATGCTGGTGTAAAAGGCTCTCTCTAATGTCAAGCAAGAGCACAGACATGCACACTCCCCCCATTTGGCTGTCATGAGAACAGAATCCCTACCTATCTAATTACACAAACTACAAAACACAGTAGTTAACCCAAGCGCCATGGCACAAGTATAATTTCTATAGGACTGCAGGTGAACTTATAGTAGTTGACATCAGCAGGCTATGGGGGAGAGAAGAGGTTGGGAGGCCTGTATGAAATAGATGTGTAAGCATATGCATGTATCAAAATACTGGCAATCCATTCCATTGGAGAAGTAACTGTGGGATACACACATCTGCTGTTCTGTCTAGACGCACACCCACACACACACTCTACTGCAGTGAGAGCAGAACCCCTACCTAAGTACACCGACTACAGAATGCAGTACTTAAAGCAGCATCAACAAAGACTGCATAAATGGGCCCAGACAATATCCCAGGATGCCTTCTAAATAGCATGAAATATGACATATCAGGGCCTCTAGAATTACTGTTTAACGGTAACCTCCAAACAGGCTTCATGCCTCATGAATGGAGTAAGGTAACAATCATCCCTCTGCACAAATGTGGACCATCTACAGTCCCTGGAAACTACAGACCCATAAGTCTCACTAGCCTTATATGTAAAGCCTTGGAAAGAATTATCATGGAGATGTTCATCAGAGATATAGTAAACTTCCAGACACTGGACCCAACCCAGTTTGGTTTCGTAAAGGGCAGATCATGCCTACTGAACCTGGTGGACTTCTTTGAAAAGGTCACCAAACCTATGGATGAGGGCAAAATTGTTCACACTGCCTACCTTGACCTCACCAGGGCTTTTGACACAATACCACACTTAGGCATTGTTGACAAACTCAAGAGGTTAGGTACAAATCCGTATGTCACCCAGTGGATAGCCAGCTGGGTCACAGACAGGATCCAGAAAGTTAGAATTGGGGAGTCCACCTCTACAACGATGCCAGTCACAAGTGGAGTCCCTCAGGGATCAGAACTTGGACCATTTCTTTTTGGCATTTACTTCTCAGAAGTTAAGGCCAATGCCAGTGGTCTCTGGCTGACAAATTTGCAGATGAATGCAAATTAGGAGCTGTCATTGAATGTCACACTGACATAAATGCTCTCCAGAAGGGGCTGACACAGACAAACAACTGATGTCAGAGTCATGGACTAAAACTAAATGCCAAGAAATGCATGATAGTATCTTTTGGGAAGTCATCCATCCCTGTTAAATATCATATTGACAACACACCCCTTAGAGTTGACCCAGTAGTCAGAGACATAGGGACATGCATAGATAGTAATCTAGCCTTTCATCATCATGTGTCTACAGTAGTGAGAAAATCATTCTATGTTGCACAACTTATAAACAAAGGTATGGCATCTAAGTCCAAGGAAGTCATTGTTCCACTGTATTCGGCATTCATCAGACCTGTCATTGAGTACAATGCCCCCTTTGGTATGTACCTAACCAGGCATATCCAACAACTGGAACATTCACAGAGGTCCCTCACTAAAAGAATACAGGGCATAAGTAATATGTCCATTGCAGACTTCCTCAAGGCTCTATCCCTGTATTCTGTCTCCTACAGACTTTTGAGGGAAGATCTATGCCTGGCATACAGGGCATTATCAGACCCCACTCTGATAGACCTCCTGCATATCCCCAAAACAAACAGTACCAGAATTACCCATTCTAAAGATGTAAATCTTGCCTGTGATATAAATAGGACCTGCTGGAGAGATAGGTATGTACCCCAGAGACTACCCCATCTATAGAACAGGCTCCCCATCCATGTGAAGCAGAGTTCCTCCCTAATCCAATTCAAGTACAACTTGGACAATTTAATGGGAAACCGGAAATTCATCCCTGGTTTGGCACCTATGTCTCTGATGCAAACAGGTAACCTGTAAATGGTTCATCTCCCAGGCCCATGCTTACACTTATCAAGGGTATCAGAATTTGTCAGATATTTGGGATGCCTGGCTAGGCTTAAAAAGGCCCTTGTGGTCCTTAGCCTAGAAAACACCTATGAATCTATGAAGTGCCACAGCACAAGTCTGATTTATACAAGAGTGCAGGTGAACTTATAGTAGATGCATCAGCAGGCCATGTGGGGGACAACAGGTTGGGAGGCCTACATAGGCACTTAGCTTCATAGGTTCATATGAGGCTACTAGCCTAATAGCACTAGAGTGTGTAGAAGCCTAGCTATGTAAAAACATAAGCACCGTTATTGAGCATAGTTGGATGGTTGTTTTTAGCAGAGGATATTTGTGAGCAGCATCATCTGGCCCTGTCCTTGAGGGACATAGATGCCAGCTCAGAGACAACTGTACTATCACCCAACCAGTAGTCAAGATTGCGATTGAACAGGGTCATTGAGGGGCACTGCTTCATGTGCAGTGGGAGCCTATTATACCCTCTGGGGTGGCACCTATGTCCCTCATAGACAGGCCCAGTTGTTGCTGCTCACAAAATCTCTCTGCTAACAATGACCATCTAAATGTGCTTAATAAGAGTACTTGTGTTTCTACACAGCTAGATTTCTATATGTACCCCTAAAACTTACCAATACAATACGTGAGAGATGCAAGTATACAATGAATCTAAAATAAATTCTCTCTCACCCAGGTAACAACGAACCAGATATCAAACAGGTTATTAGCACACACACTTCACCTCCTCAGTAAACCAATTGCACAACACATAAACCCACATATTTAGAGGTACTCATTAGAAGCTTACAGAAGGAACATAGACCTCACACATGCAAACCTTCTGCACACATGGCAGTTCCAATGGAACCCACTACAAATAAAAACAAATGTATCAGTGTCTCACCAATTAAGCCCTTAAGGCAAAACACCTCAAAACCAATGTGTTGGTCATAGACCAATCCACAGAGAGACACACAGATGTCCCCCTCCCCAGGTTGTACAAGGAAAAAGTCACAGTCTGCTGCTTGTCAAGTGCCAGGGTCCACAAAGTCATGCATGCACTCAAGTCTATCAACAACAACCACAGTTGCTCCTCTGTCATACTCCATGTTGGAGTAAATTACTTGAGACATACTTCATTGGACTATATGAAGAGAGATATGACTGCTCTCTCAGATTTTGTGTCCCAGACAGATATGTCCATAGCCCTAAGCAGCATTCTGTTTTCAATCAGGATGATGCCTTAATACAAACAAAAGAATTATCAACTTCAACAATTGGCTTAGATACTGGTGTCACTCCAGGAGGATCCAGTAGTTGTGAGGTTGGGGATGATATGGTCGACAGACCACACAGCTTTGCCAGGTAAGGTCTTCACTCATCACCTCTTACCTTTTCGTTACTGGCCAAGGTACTCACCTACTCCATAGTGACGCTTTTAGGCAATGTCACAAGAACAAACTTCCTGATGTAAAAATAGCCTCAAAAGACAAACTCAGCTTTATGCTGCTTAATGGTAGGAGTCTAAATCAGAAACTATACTCAGTGGAGGCACTTCTTACTTGGGAAGATGTTGGTTTGTGCAGTCACAAAGACATGGTTTAGGGCCACAGAGAGTATTTCGGCCATGAAAGGCTATAGTGCCTTCTACACATTTAGGTCACAAAATGAACGTGAAAGAACCAAAAGAGGAGGTGCATCCATCTTTGTAAAATACAAGTACACCTCAATAGTGGTTCAGTAGTATGACTCCCTAGAGTTACTACAAGTCCAAGTAACTGTAGGCGAAGCCCCCTCCCTTTTTTGTTAGCTACAGGCCCACCAACATGAACCATGAAAACCACACAGTGTCTTTCTGGACCTACTTGAGTCAGTCATAATACAGCCAAACATCCTAGGCATGGGTAATTTCAACTATCCTATCATCAATTGGGATACATATATGAGCTCAAACTGCTCTCTCTAAGGTTTCTGCATTTTGTAAACATGAATGCTCTGGACCAATTAGTCTGCACCCACACAAGGGGCTGAAATGTTCTTGACGTACTACTCACCAACATGGGAGATCACTGCATCACCAAATGTGTGAGTGAGACCCTTCCAGGTAAGGTCTGAGAATAAAGCAATCACATTCAATGTAATAATTGTACCTGACCCCCCCCTCCCCAATCCAAAAGGTAGAAAAATCTCTGCAAAGCAAACTATAGCCTCCTTAACAATAGCATATATAGTTTCAAACCTACTGCCACCATTGACAGAAAAGACTCCTATACGGAGGTGTACACAAATGCCCTCTATAAACATCTTTACAAGTGTATAGACTTAGCTGGACCAGAACAGATCAAAACTTGCTCATGAAAAAAGCCACCCTGGGGGACATTTAGCATAAATAGAGTATACAACAAAAGAAAGAAACTGCTGTCCACAAATAAGAGGGAACAGTCTCAGCAGAAGAACACCTTCCATAGCTTGAACCAGCAAACTAGACATATTGTAAAGTCTTCTAAACCTAATTACAAAATTAAATTAGCATCCATAGCTAAGGATAATCACAAGGCATTCTTTATCAATGTCTGTAATGTAAAATGGAAGGCCCAGCTTTGCACCAAATTCAGAGTGGACGGTATCGCTCATACTGAGCACCCCTGTCTCCACCAATCATGCCACACAGCATATCTGTCAACACTTCTCTACCTGTTATCTCTAAATAACTGGTCATAAAATTAACCAAACTTGTCAATGGAAAGAACACTGGATAATATCCCAGGCTACTTACTAAGCAGTCTAAAGCAGGACTAAGCAGAACCACTGGATACTCTCTTCAACCTCAGTCTAACTGCTGGCTTTGTCCCAGAAGAGGGGAAAACAGCAATTGTAATACCCTTGTGCAGAGGGGGTCCATCAACTGACCCATGGAACTATACACCCATAAGCCTGACCAGCCTTGTCTGTAAAACCATGGAAAAATTATCTTGACCTTATAAACAAGGACATTGGTGACCTTCAAACTCTTCACCTGACCCACTTTGGCTTCATCAAGGGCAAAGTATGCCTATTAAACCTAGTGGAAGTCTTCAAGAGTATCACCAAGGCCCTGGATGAAGGCAAATCAGTACATACTGCCTATCTCAACTAGCCCATACAATCCCCCACTGAGGCATCATTGTGGAACTCACCCAAATGGGGATTAACCCATAAGTTATTAGATGGGTAGCCAACTGGCTCACCAACTGAATGCATACAGTCATAGGTGGGGATTACACCTTTAACAGCAGACCTGTTACTAGTTATGTTCCACGATGGTCTGTATTGGGACCCCCACTCTTTGGAATGTATTTCTCAGAAAAATCAGTGGAAAAAAGATGGCTTATGGCTCAACAAGTTCACTACTGACTGCAAAATGGGCACAATCATTGAATCCACAATGTCAACATATTACAAAAATGTGCTTACATACATAAGTGATTTTAGCCAAAGCCACAGACTTAAAGTTAACCCAAAATAATGTGTGGGGATTACACCTTTAACAGCAGACCTGTAACTAGTTATGTTCCACGATGATCTGTGTTGGGACCCCCACTCTTTGGAATGTATTTCTCAGAAAAATCAGTGGAAAAAAGATGGCTTATAGCTCAACAAGTTCACTACTGACTGCAAACTGGGCACAATCATTGAATCCACAATGTCAGCATATTACAAAAATGTGCTTACATACATAAGTGATTTTAGCCAAAGCCACAGACTTAAAGTTAACCCAAAATAATGCACTATTATCCCTTTCAGCAAAGGAGAAGTCCATGCAAATTACAGTATCATTATTAACCCCTATGTTCTAACCCAATGGTGAGAGATTTGGGAATGCAGGTTGATGGCAACCTCACCTTTGATCATCATGTGTCCATAGTGTTAATGAAGGCCCTTTACATTGTGCACCTCATAAGTGAGTGCATAGTATCAAAGACTAAGGATGTTATAACTTCACTGTATTCATCCCTCATCAGAGCAGCAATAGAGTACAATGCTCCTCTTTTCATGTACATCACCAGACACCTGAAGCAGCTGGAAGGACCTTAGAGGTTTCTCAGTAAGAAAATCCATGGACTTCCAACACATTACCTACATGGACAGACTGAAGCCCCTGTCACTGTACTCTGTATTGTATAGACTGCTGAGAGGCAACTTGTGGCTGGCCTACAGAGCAGTCTTGAACCCTGCCTTAATTGAAATGCTACACCTCTGCAAATGACATGGGACAAGACTCACTCACACTAGGGACCTTAACCCAGCCTGCTACATCAACAAGACGTGCTGGAGAGACAGATATGTCTTCCAGAGATTGCAACTCCTATGGAACAAACTCACAATTCACATGAAACCAAGCTCCTCTATGACCTTATTTAAGCATAACTGGGATAGTTTGGATGAGAAAATGTAGAATTACACCCAGGTGTTTCATTTATGTCACCCTTCGACAGGGTTAACCAGTGCTGATCATGAATTTGCAAATATGGACTACATATCTTGGTCTGTAAGGGAACAATGGTACAACTTGGGTAGGCTTGACAAGGCCCTAGAGCCTTAAGCCTAGTAACCACCTATGAACCTATAAACCTAGGGCCATTATGGTAGCAGCCTCGTATGAACCTATGAAGCTATAAACCTATACAGGGCTGCCAACATCTTGTCACACACATGGGCTGCTGATGTCATGTACTATAAGTTCAGCTGCAGTTTTACAGAATTCAGACTTGTGCCGTGGTACTTGCTTTATCTACTGTGTTCTGTAGTCTGTGTACCTTAGATATGTAGGTGTCCTAGTCTCACTGTATTTAACTGTGTGTGCTCTTGCCTGACATTATAGAGATCCTTTTACTGCAGCATATGGGACACTGTTATTATAGGTTCATAGGTTCATGCTAGGCTATCTGCCCTAGATCATTTATAAGCCTAGCCAGAATGTGTTTGGCTTTCGCCATCCATTTTAAATTAATTTTGCTATGCCCTTTTTTGAAGTTAGTATACTGTGCCTCTGTTTAACAGTGACACAGAAGTGATAACCGGGGTAAACCTACAACCTCCCATCCACTCATCAAGATTCCTCTTGAAGAGAGTCAATGAGGGACTCTGCTTAACCTGGACTGGGATTTTATTCCAGAGTGGAGGGAGCCTCTGGGTTATGAATCTGTCCCTCCAGCATGTCCTATTTATTTCAGTGCTGAGGTTCAAGTCTCTCGAGTGTGTAGCTCGATGGGATTTGGATTTTCTGAGGTGCAGCATGTCCATTAATTCCGGGTTGGACATGGCTTTATACGTCAGGCACAGATCGCCTCTGAACAGGCGGTATGCCACTGAGTAGAGCTGGAGTTTCTTTAACCGGGCAGCATATGGCATCTGTTTGAGCCCTTTGATCCTCTTGGTGAGGTACTTTTGGGGTCTTTCCAGTTGCTGCAGGTGTCTGGTAAGGTACATTCCAAAAGGGCATTGTACTCAATTATGGGCCTGATGAGGGATGAGTAAAGAGGCACGATGACCTCCCCTGATCTAGATGTGAATCCCTTCATGATTAGGTGGGCTATATAAAATGTTTTTCTAACCACTTTGGCCACATGGTTGTCAAATGAGAGATTGCTATCAACTTGGGTCCCCAGGTCCCTAATTACTTCTTCTGTACTTAATGGATTACCACCTATGTGGTAATTTGTGGGCACTTTGTTTTTTTCCAAAGGGGATGTCTATACACTTTTTGGCGTTTAGCTTGAGGCCATGGCTTTGGCACCAGTTGTCTGTTTCTATGAGGCCCTTTTGGAGGATGCTTGTGTCGGCTGGAGAGTCGATTATGGTGCCCAGTTTGCAGTCATCTGCGAACTTGGTCAGCCACAGTCCTTCCGTGTTGGCCTGTACCTCCGAGAAATATATACCGAACAAGAGAGGTCCCAGGACTGAGCCTTGTGGGATGCCACTTGTAACTGGTTTGGAGTCTGACATGGCTCCAGCAATTCTAACCATGTGGGTTCTGTCCTTGAGCCAGTTTGCAACCCATCTAGTGACATAGGGGTTTATATTTAAGCTGGTGAGCTTATCTATAATGCCCGAGTGGGTATTGTATCGAAGGCTTTTGCGAGGTCCAGGTAGGCTGTGTGGACCACCTTCCCTCATCAATGGCCTTGGTGACTGTTTCAAAGAAATCAACCAGGTTTAAGAGGCAGGATCTGCCCTTAACAAAGCCAAACTGGGTAGGATCCAGTGTCTGTAGGTCCCCAATATCTTTATTTATGAGGTCCATGATGATCCTTTCCATAGCTTTGCAGACCAAGCTAGTCAGGCTTATGGGGCGATAGTTTCCAGGATCCATTGAGGCACCACCTTTGTGGAGAGGGACCACAGTTGCTTTACACCACTCTTTGGGTACATATCCTGTAGTAAGGCTGAGATTGAACAGTAGTTTTATGTTTGGGTTTAGCTCTTGGAGTTCATGTAGGACGCAGCCCGGGACACCGTCTGGTCCCATTGATGCTGTGTTTTTTGCTTTGGAGAGGGCGGCTCTTACCTGAGCATCTGAGATGTCAGGGGGGCAGCACTCTGCTGGGATAGATATTTGCCCTTTTGGTGGGGAGGGGGGGAGAAGTTTGCTCTGAACCTGTCAGCTAGGATGTTGGCAATGTCTGTGGGTTCGGTGTATTTTTTGACATTTTGGACTAATTCTGAGCATATCTGGGAATTACCACCCAGGTTCCTAACATAACTAAAGAAAGCCTTGTGATTATCCTTAGTGTCCTGTGCAATTTTTCTCTCGAAGCTGGCCTTAGATGATTTTATGAGTGCCCGTAGTTTTTTGCTAATACTGATCAGAGATGCCTTCCCTTTTTGGAATTTTGCTCTATCATTTAGTAGCTTCCTCCTTCTATTGTATAGTTTGTTTTTGGCTGGGGTCCACCAGACAGGATGTCTGCCTTTGGAGGATTGGGTCTTGGTTTTATTTGGGATCGCATGATCCATGCATTCCTGAAGGTGTTCATAGAATGTGTTTATAAAGGATTCTGCGGTCTGGGCTGTATTTTCCACAGGCCCGGGGGCTTTGAAGGATTCCACCTCGGTTTTGAGGAGTGTGAAATTTGCTTTAGAGAAGTTTTTCACTGTGGTTTTCTGGGCAGGTGGTGGTGTCGGGATGTGAATATCCAGTGAGATTATTTATGGTCTGATCTTACCAGTGAGGGATACACTTCTGGTCTGGAGCATAGAGTCCCCATTTTGGTGATGATCAGGTCCAGTATGTTTTCCCCTCTTGTGGGAGTGGTAACAAGTTGTTCCATAGCATTTGAGTTTATAAATTCTAGGAACCTTTGGGCTAGGGTGTTGGAGCTAGAGTAATGCTCCCAGTCTATGTTTGGGTAGTTGAATTCGCCCAATATAATGGTGTTTGGAGAGACCTTCATATTTTCCAGTGTTCTCAGGAAGGCTGAGTGGGGTTCCTGGGTTAGGGAAGGTGGTCTGTAGCAGGCTATAAACTGGAAGGCAGTTTTACCCACTGTTAGTTGCACATGGATAGTCTCTGATGCTTTGTGCTGTGCCATCAACCTGGAGGTGTGGGTATCTTTGATGAATATTGATACTCCCCCTCCTTTTGTGGGTCGGTCCAAGTTTTGGGGCCGAAAAGCATGGTATGAGGTATAACCTGGTAGTGCTGGGGTGCTCTTGGGAGCCTTGAACCAGGTTTCTGTTACTGCACAGATATCGATGTTCTCCATGCTAAGGAGAGTTTCGAGTGCGTGCATCTTGAGGTTTAGACTTCTGGCGTTAAGTAGCATTACTCTTAGTTTCTTATCCCTTGTGATACCTATGGAGGTGGGTTTGTCTTTTGAGCCTTGCTTAAAAAAGGCACTATGGGGGTAGCAAGAGCCTTTGCCAATATCCGAAAGCCCAGGGGTGACAGGTGCAAGCCGTCCCTAGCAAAGCATCGTGGCTTGTCGAGCATGTCATCCCAGGCTAACAGGCATTGGATCCCCTTTGAAAGACACCAATACTTAAGCCAATTGTTGAAATTGATCATCTTGTCTTCATATTGTGGCATCATTCTTGGTGAGGGTAAGATGCTACTCAAGGTCAGGGTCATACCGGCCTGGGCCACATGCTCAGAGAGCTCCTCTATGTCTCTTTTCATGTAGTCTAGGGAGGTACGTCTCAGGTCATTCACACTAGCATGGACAATGACTGAATCATATTTGTACTTGCCTTGGAGTGACCTGAATGCTTGTGTTATGTGGCGGATCCTAGCACCTGACAGGCAGCTCTCCGTGACCTTCTCCTTGTTCAGCCTGGTGAGCGGGCCGTCAGTGTGCCTGACGATAGAGTGACCTATTACAAGTGTATCAGGTGTGTTGTTTAGCCTTAAGGGCTGTGACTGTTCGGCACACTGGCTTTGTGAGCTATGTGTTGCACGTGTTTTGTTTTGGGGTAGCAGTTGCTTGAGTGTCTGCTTTGGAGGTCTCTGCTGCTTAGGCAGATTTTTATTTAGAGCCTCCGAGTATGTTTTTGTGTGTTTATGTGTTTGGTTTGCTGTTGTGGTAGGTCTATGTGAGACTGGAATTGTACTGAGTGTGGTTTCCTTCTCCTCCTGACTGGTTACGCCAGTACTGAGTTGAGAGAGCTTAGCCTTCAGTTTGGCTATATGGATGCATCTCTCACATGTGTTGGAATTTGTTGGGAGGAGGAGAGGGTTGTCTGTGTACATGAGGCAGTTGTAACATTGCCTCAAGATTCCCAGATTCACCAGCTGGACCGGAGAGAAGATTGACAACTGACCTTTGGACATGCTAGAATAGTACTGGGAATTCCTTTATAATGAAAAAAAGGGCCAATGGGGAACAAGGTACTCAAGAGGACTTTGTGAGAGTGTAGTGCTTTTAATTTTTTAGTGCTGACTTATATAATTGCTTTAGTGATCAAGTGCCAGGTAACTTAAATGCAATGTGTTACAGGTAACTTAAATGCAAAAACGACAAACAGTAACTTTCTTTTAAGTGAAACAAGGAAATGAGTACAGTAAGCAATGCAGCTATCTCTAGGGATCCACAGAAGCACTGAAAAGCCGCGTTTTAGGTGGTATTAGCATTTCAGGGAAATAACAAGCAAACAAACAACAAGCATACAAACAGAGCTAGATTCAGCAGGCCTGGATATAGTCTATGCTACAGCAAACAAGGTGTACCAGTTTTAGTAAGAAACAGTTGAAATATGCAGGCACTATAAGCCTTTAACCAAAAATTCCCAGCTCAGAAGGGCAGAGTCCAGCCTCTCCTCCCACAAGAGTGCAGACCACGAACCTTCTTAATGTAAAATAACTGGCCTGAAGCCCAAGTGCTTAAACCAGAACTAATACACTTTTAGAATAACAGACACTGAGCCCTCAATCAGCATTTCCCAACTTAGAAGGATGTAAGCTACCTGTCCTGCCACCACAGTGCAGGCCACAAACTTTCCTAATGTAAAACAACTGGTCTGAAGCCCAAGTGCTTAATCCAAAAGACTTAGAATGATAGCTACACTTTAATCAAGTTACTACCAAGCAGTAATAAATACAATTGTATACTTTGAAGAATGCCTGGATTAGTGTTCAAGTTATACAAACAAAGCTAGATTCAGCAGGCCTGGATCTAGTCTACGCTACAGCAAATGAGGTGTATCGATTTCAGTAAGAAGCAGTTCAAATATGCAGGCACTATAAGCCTTTAACCAGAAATTCCCAGCTCAGAAGGGCAGAGTCCAGCCTCTCCTACCACAAGAGTGCAGACCACGAACCCTTTTAGTGTAAAATAACTGGCCTGAAGCCCAAGCACTTAAACCAGAATTAATACACTTTTAGAATAACTGACACCGAGCTCTCAATCAGCAGTTTCCAACTTAGAAGGATGTAAGCTACCTGTCCTGCCACTACAGTGCAGACCACAAACCTTCCTAATGTAAAACAACTGGTCTGAAGCCCAAGTGCTTAAACTAAAAGGCTTAGAATGAGTTACACCAAGAAGTAATAAATACAACTGAGTACTTTTAAGATGACGCAAAAGCAAAATAAATTAGGAAGAAACACAAATACAGTAAAAACAGATAATTTTTTTTTTAAGAAAAGTAGCAAAAACAGTAGTAAAAACAATTCACATGCAGTGCAAGCTGGCACACTTGAGTATGTAGCAATATTAGTCCA
Organism: Protopterus annectens; assembly: GCF_019279795.1. NCBI lineage: Eukaryota > Metazoa > Chordata > Ceratodontiformes > Protopteridae > Protopterus > Protopterus annectens. The sequence goes on along the minus strand of NC_056730.1, from coordinate 372,541,034 downwards.
CACGCAGTTTGAAAAAATGTAATTAAATTAAAAAGGACTAAAAGCAAGTGCAGAAAGGATTTATTAGGTAGAATGCGGTAATGAGATGGGACTGGGGCAGTGTCCTAGATAAAATCTACGGTGGGGCGGGAACTGCAAAAGCCACCAAATTTAAACTACAACCAAGAACAGGGAGGGGGGGGTGGGGAAGACAGTTTCAACAGAGCTAGATATGAGGAATCACAGTCCAAATTTTAAAACCACAAAAAGTGCAGAAACTATACTTAAATCAGCTTATGTCCAGTTGATGTATGCAGACAAATCGCAGTAACCAGCAACTCTATTTAAAATGATTACTAGAAATATAACCAACACAGATTTTAATGTTACCAGAAACCCCCCAAGCTAATTAACACTTAAAGGAATTTTAAAGCAGTCTAACAACTACTGCAGAGCTTCAGAGACACACACAAGACAGTTTCAACAGAGCTAGATATGAGGAATCACAGTCCAAATTTTAAAACCACAAAAAGTGCAGAAAATATACTTAAATCATACCATATTCTCAACGGACACTGATGATGTCATCATCTATATCAGATGTCTGGATATGCAGTTATCCCACCAGGGCATGGTCAGATACTGGCCTGGAGGCCAGGCAGACATTAACTCATCCTATATCGGACAGATGAAAGTGACATGGCTTTTAATCTATCCATGTACATTATGCCATGGTGTGTAGGCCCTATGTTGTCTTTCTAAGAAAGCCCTGTGGTCTCTCCAGCTGCTGCATGTGTCTCTAGAGGTACATGAAAAAGAGAGCATTATACTGTATTACTGTTCTTTTGAGGTTTGACTACAGTGCTGTCATGCAATTCTAAGATCTGAATATGATGGCATGACTTATGATGTGCGCCATATATTTGTCCTGGAAGATCATTAAAGAGAGAAGTGAGAAAGTAATGATACACATTGCAGTTTCAGACTTCACAACATCAACAGGATCAAATGACAGGCAAAATGCCAAACAAAGAGAATAACAAGAGCAATATATTCTTGTGCCATAATAGTAACTCACCTTTGCTCCCCCACAAAAAGCACAGTCTAAGCTTGTTTGTGCCATCCAACCTGCCCATCAGTTGTTTGCAAATGCATATCATATTATTGCCAGTTAATGTCCTCACACATTTTAAGGGAATGATATAGTATGACCTACAAACTGCATGTCTCAGAGTACTGGTCAGATAACTGACGAATGACCAGGAAACACAGAAAAGTAAGACAGAGCTGTATATTTGCAAGCAATAAACATAACAGGTTGTGTGATCATTAAGTGCACTACATCCAAATATAATAATACATAGGTTCATATATTTAAGCCTACCAATTAACCTATGTGAGAACCTAACCCTGCCCCCTGTCTTAAAGATATACTAAATGACTTGGTATTGACAAATTTACTCAAGAATTGAATGGAATGGTCCTTCTGCAGAAAAGAGGTGTAGCCTGAGGGGGCTGTTATGGGAATGAATGGTCATAAGACTCAGTGGCCATGGAATATCTGTGAATCTATTAATCTATCTAGAGACAGGAATCAGGTATCAACAGGCACCCATTGATGTCCGAGCTCATCCTTCTCCACCAAGCTCCCTTCTTGTGGCTTTCCAATTTTGATTTATGCTAAACTGCATCTCTCAGCTACTCTGTATGTTTTGCTAAATTATCAGAAGCACTTGCATGTCATTTGATTTATTTTGTGCAGCCTGAAACACTGTATAATTATCAGGGGTTCAATGTTCAAATACTGCAAAATTTTTACAATTTATCTGAATGACATGCCAAATTACTTAGCTGGTGCTGTTCAACAATATAATAACCTATATGCAGATCAGCGGCCAGGTATTCTGTTATTCTGTGCCATCCCCTAATTGGGAGCATTCCTCAACTTTAAGTTGAGGAGAACAAAAAGGTCCTCTTGTACTTGACAACCAAAAAAGGCTCTTCTCCTTTAAACTGCAAAAAACTTCTTGCTACAAATGTAATGAGTGGCTTGCAACAACACAATACCACATGCAGGGCAGTGAGTGTTTCTTTTTTCACAAACACCTTTACTGAAATATCATTTGTGACATAGGCACATTTATATTTATATAAAAGTACTCAAGCTGTATTAACAAGTTAAAATTAACAAATATTATGCGTCACATATATTGCTATATATCATATAACCTAAGCAATATTACATAAATTATTCAATTCCTGCCCCTTTTTTTAAAACAAAAAACATCTTTATTAAACCATCACTTACAACATAAGCAATGGTGACTTACAACATAAGCGATGGCACCTTTATATAAATGAAAACAAATCACACCAACACAATCCTAGTTGCAATCATTTTGCATAAGAAACCATACTGGCACACTCCCAGATGCAAACGTTATACAATACATATAATCTACAGAATTGTTTTCAGTTTTCAGTCAAACATTGCATTGCTCACTTAAGTCTTGTCTTGTTTTAAACCTCATTCCTCCACTGTATGCATTGTCCCCATGATTCCCATTTTTTTTCCTATGTAGTTTGCTCCTACCTTTTTTAAAGATCTCAGTTCCAATTGTTTTATCTATATTACTATATTCAGTACTTTTAATATAGTTGGTTTATATTTTGATTTCCATTTTCTTGTATTTGCTTTTTTGGCAGCCATCATAAATAGAGACAGCAAGGCCTTGCCATGTTTAGGAAATTCTGATTCTGTATCATACCTCAGAAAAATCATCTCCCTCATCACACCCACCCAGCATCTCTGACAGTGCATCCTGCAGACAATCATTAAAGTCCGCCAAGTCACTGCGCTCACAGAAAATATGTTCCCAGTTATATCTTTCTTCCCCATCACACCTTCAACATTTGCTGTCTACCTGAGGAAAAATTCTCTGTAGTCTACTTGGGGTATAAAATATCTATGTAAACATTTCCAAGCAAAAATCCTAAATATTCTAGATTTTGTTGTATATTTGGAAGACATACATATATCCTCCCATTGTTTCTTTGTGAATTGCTTATCCAATCTCTCTTCCCAATTCTTTTTAACCTCCTTTGATTGATTCTTATAGTTATCATGCAATAGTTTATATGCTCTACTAATTATTCATTTTTTAAAGGCAGCTTCTGCTCTAGATTCTACTAAAAACTCTACCAGTGCTGGTCTTTCATTTAAGACCCCCCATTTCTTTCTCTTTGCCTATACTCAGATATCAATCCTTGATAGGGAAGGCATTCTCTAACATGCAGTCTAAATAAATTCTTTGCATCTTCCCATTCTATCATCTTTCCCTCTCCAGTTATTTTCTCCCAATATACTGGCTGCTTTACCAGTTTTCTCCAATAAATTCCAGGCCGCTCTTGTCTGTTGTCTGTATCCCTAACTTCAGTCACATCCCTAGTGGTGGAATCTCCTTTCTCTATTTCAATGTTGACTTAGTTCTTTTGTATTTTCTGCTACTTTATGGGGTATAATATTCTGTATAATTATTGTTATTCTCCTTAAAGGCCTTTCCCAGTCTCTCCTTGTTTCTTGAACTTCCCTCCTGTGTCAACACTATCTTTTTCCACATTGAATTATATTTTTCTGCTTGTGCTATGTATAGGAGCCTTAACTGTGTAGCTCTGAAATACCCTTTTCCCCTCCCAGATAAACTCCTTTATCTCTTTACTGATTGCTATCCACATTCTCCTCTGGTTGATAAAAATATGCCTGACCTGTGTATAAGACTAAAGGGACTAAAAACATTTTGACTGCTTGCATCTTACTATCTGTGTCCATATAACAAAGCTTTCATTTTCTCAGTTTTTGTATTATCTTTTGTTTAGTCTCTTTCCACACGTCCTTAGCTGCCACACCAGAGTCATTTTTAATCCATACTCCAAAATACTTCATTTTATTATGTCCTCATAAATAAGGATATTGCTGAGCCAATTTGTGTGTGGGTACATACTTTACCACTATTGCCTTTGTTTTAGTTTCATTAATTTTGTATCTTGAAAAGATTTGAAACTGTCTCAAAATCTTCTGCAACACTGTAATGTCTCTCTCTGGTTTTGTCAGTTATAAAATAATATCATCTACAAATAGGGCAAGCTTTTCTTGACTACCATACCACCTTGAACTTCTGAGTCCCTTCTTTTCTTTGGCAGTGGTTCTAAATATAATGCCAATAACAAAGGGGATAGAGGACACCCCTGCTGGTTCCTCTGCTCAAGCATAAATTATCAGAAAGAACCCCACCCACTTTAATTTTCACCTCCAGTCCTTCATATATCCTTATCAACCTTATAATTTTTCAGGAAATGCAAACGCTTCTATTACCCTCCTCATAAAGTTGCACCATACTCTGTCAAATACTTTCTCTGCATCAAGACTCACCAACAAGAATGGTATTTTCTTAAATTCTGCTTCCCTCTGGATCATTAATGTTCTGTTAATGTTGTCAAATGTTTACCTCTCCTCCACAAAACTGCATTGATCCATATCTATCAATGTTGGCTTTGCTTTTGTCATTGTTTTAGCCATTATTGATATGAACACTTTATAATCATGGCTTAGTATTGAACTGAGCCTATATGAAGCTGGGTCTGATGGATCTTTACCCTCTTTAGGTATTACAGCTACCACTGCTTTCTTCCAGTTTGTTGGTACTTCTCTCCTTCTTAAAATACTAGTAAATGAAATCTTCCAGATCTTTATCAGTTTTTACCATCCTAGCTTCCAAACTTACACAGGAATACCATCTATTCCCAGGGACTTTCCTGTAGATTGGCTGCACATCACAATTTTTATCTCATCTCCTCCTATCTTAACCATTAGTAAATTAGCCTCATCTACCTCTAACCTTGGCACATTTAATTCTTGCATAAACATTTCCATTTGTATCTTATCTTGATTTCCATATTTCTCTGCTTATATAGACTTTCATAGAATTTACTAAATATTTCAAATACCTGTACAGGATCTCTTGTTACCTTCCTTGTTATAAGCTCCCTAAGCTTGGCAATAGCCCTTTCTACTTTCTGTTGCTTGAGTTGTTGTGCTAAAAGTTTTTGTGCTGTAGGGTTATTATAAAAAAACAGTTGCTGAACAGCAATCTTTCTAAACGTGTGCATATTATTGAGGTAATCCCTTATTTTCTGCATAGCATTCTGCTTTGGATCCTCTTCTTGTTCTTTGATTAACACTCTTCAAGAGAAACCTTGATGAGTTGATGGGAAACAGAAAGTTTACCCTGGGGATCACTTCAGTGGCTCTGCTGGACACAGGGAACTAATCTAAGCGGGTGGCGAAAGCCAACACATTCTGGCTAGGCTTATAAACACCTTTGGTCAGATAACCTAGTACCTACCTATGAACCTATGAGATTCTCCCTATTCTGCAATACTTTAACATTTGTCAGTCCCTCTAAATAATTCTTGTTACTTCCTAACCATAGCTTCCTTTCTTTGATTTCCACAATATTTTTCAACTCCACTTTAATTTTATCCCACTCCTTAGCTATATTTTCAGAAGAAATTTCCATCCTCTTTACTAGCTCCTGAATAATCTCCACTTTCCTTAAGTGTCTCATTTTTATTTCATTACCCTGGGTTTTTATTTTAGTTATTATTGGCACATGATCTGAAATAGTTATTAGGTACGTATCGAGACCTTCAATTAAATGTACATGTTCTTGTGAAATGTAAATTCTGTCTAACCTAGCCCAGTTTTTATATTTTGGGTATAATATGGGATAATATGTAACTTCACTCTGAACTCCTATTACTAAATTCATATCTGCCATGCAAAATATTTTCAGAAATTTCTTCAAAAATCTGCCCTCCTTTGTTATACTTTCCCTTCTGAGCCACCCCAGACACATCTTCACTGCTGTAAACCACATTCCATTCCCCAGCTATAAGTAATATTCCTTGCTGAAAACTGATTATTTCTCCCAGACTTTTGTTAAGCTCCATTATATCAGTTTTATGGAATATAAATGCATGCCAGTATAATCCTCCTCCCTTGCCAGTAGCCCTTTAGCACTACAAATCTGCCATTATCTTTTTTATCTTCTTCTACCACTATTGACACTGCTCTTGCAATTAATATAAGTACTCCTCTTTTCCTTTGTCCCAGGTATTCTGATGAATAACCATCCTGAAAAACTTTCTTCATCAAATTCACATGTTCAGTTCTTTCTGTGTGTCTCCTGTAATGTAACTATTTGCACTCTACATTACATTTTAATAAAGTTCACTACTCTTTCTTTTTTGTATTTATCTGTGAGACCATTGACATTTTAAGACATTACAGAGCTTCAAAAGCATTATTGCATTAAAAAGTTATTATTCTCACCTTTTATGTCTATCACCTTTTCGATAAATGTCTAGTTCCAGCTTCTGTGTTACATGCATGCACTGTTTGGTAGGTTAAATATGTATACAGTTGTTTCTTGTCATATCCATTTGAGCCTATGTCATATCTTACAAAACTTATTGTTTTATTGAAATCCATAAAAACACACCCGATACCTCCCTAAAACATATTAACTTAATACTAACAGTCAAAACTATGTACATCTTCAAATAATGAACTTTTACCCTCCTAATATGAACAAAAGTCACAAACTGACAGCCACACTCATAGGCTTGAGTTAACCTAAAAGAAAGGTTATGCATGCTAAAATACATGGTGCAGCCTGTTCTATTAAGTGATAATTGAAAACCCCTGAATGTCCCCCTCCCCAGGTTGTACAAGGAGAAAGTCACAGTCAGCTGCTTGTCAGGTGCCAGGATCCCCAAAGTCATGTATGCACTCAAGTCTACCAATATCAACCACAGTTTAACTTCTGTCATACTCCATGTTGGAATAAATGACCTGAGATGTTCCTCACTGGACTATGTGAAGTGCCTTACTGGACCTACTTGAGTCACTCATAATACAGCCAAACACCTTTGGCATGGGTAACTTCAACTATCCTCTCATCAACTGGGATACATATATGAGCTCAGACATGGGAGATTGCAGCACCACCCCATGTGTGAGACCCTCCTGGGTAAGTTCTGACCATAAAGCAGTCGCATTCAATGCAATAATTGTGCTTGTCCCTCCCTCTTCAGGATCCAAAGATGGAAAAATCTCTGCAAAGCAAACTATAGCCTCCTTAGCGATAGGATATATAGTTTCAGACCTACTGCCACCACTGACAGTAAAGAATCCTGGATGGAGGTGGACACAAATGCCCTGTATAAACACCTTTACAAGTGTATGACTTAGCTGTACCAGAATACATCAAAACTTGTTCATGAGAAAAAAGCTGCCCTGGTGGACATATAACATAAACAGATTATACACTAATAGAAAGAAGCAAATCAAACATCTTGTAAAGTCCCCTAAAGCTAATTGCGAAACTAAATTAGCATCCATATCTAAGGATAATCAGAAGGCATTTTTTAGCTATGTCTGTAATGTAAAAGGGAAGGCCCAGCTTTGCACCAAATTCAGAGTGGATGGTACCACTCATACTGAATGTGAGTATGTGTTAGCAGACAGTTTTGCAATAATTTCACACCCCTGTCAACACCGACCGTACCACACAGCATACTTGTCAACAATTCTCTACCAGCTATCTCCAAATAACCAGTCATAAAATTAAATGCACTAGTCAGTGCCAAAAACACTGGATAACATCCCAGGCTGCTTAATAAGCAGTCTAAAGCAAGAGCTGGCAGAATCACTGGCTACTGTCTTCAACCATGGTCTAAGTGCTGGCTCTGTCCTGGAAGAGGCAGAAAACAACAATCATAATACCCTTGCACAGAGGGGTCCATCAACCAGCCCAGGGAACTATACACCCAAAAACCTGACTAGCCTTGTCTGTAAAACCATGGAAAGAATCATCCTGGACCATATAAACAAGGACATTGGTGACCTTCAAACTCTTCACCCAACCCACTTGGGTTTTGTCAATGGGAAATCAGGTCTGTTAAACCTAATGGTATTCTTCCAGAGTGTCACCAAAGCCCTGGATGAAGGCAAATCAGTACATACTGCATATCTCAAGTTGCTGACTGGCTTTGACACAATCCCCCACTGAGGCATCATTGTGGAACTCACCCAAATGGGTATTAATGCATACATTATTAGATTGTTAGCCAACTGGCTCACCAACAGAATGCATGCAGTCATAGGTGGGGATTCCTACCAGCAGACCTGTTACCTGTGGTGTCCCACAAGGGTCTGTTCTAGGTCTCCTACTGTTTGGAATGTATTCCTCAGAAAATCAGTCGAAAAAATTTCCTGTGGCTCACCAAGTTCTCTGATGACTGCAAACTGGGTACAATCATTGAATCCACAAACAATGTCAACATACTACAAAAATCTGCTTACATACATAAGTCATTGTTACCAAAGGCACAGACTTAATGTTAACCCAACATAATGCACTATTATCCCTTTCAGCAAAGGAGAAATCTATGCACATTACACTATTAATAATAACCCTTATGTTCTAACCCAGTGATGAGAGATTTGGGAATGCAGGCAACCTCACCTTTGAATATCATGTGTCCACAGTGTTAATGAAGGCCCTTTATATTGCACACCTCATAAGTGAGGGTGTAGTATCCAAGACTAAGGATGTTCTAACTCTACTGTGCTCATCCCTAATCAGACCAGCAATAGAATACAATGGTCCCCTTTTCATGTACATCACTAGACACCTGCAGCCACTTGAGAGACCTCAGAGGTTTCTCCATAAGAAACTCCAGGGACTTTGAACAGATTACCTACATGGAAAGACTGAAGGTCCTGTCACTGTACTCTGTATTGTATAGACTTCTTTGTGGAGACTTGTGGCTGGCCTACAAAGCAGTCTCAAACCCTGCCATAATGAAAATGCTGCACCTCCACAAATCACATGAGACAAGACTCACTCTCTCTAAGGACCTTAACCTAGTCTGTGACATCAACAGGACATGCTGGAGAGACAGATATGTCTTGCACAGATTGTGACTCTTATGGGACAAACTCACAATTCACGTGAAACTGAGTTCCTCAATGGCCTTATTTAAGAGTAACTGGGACAATTGGATAGGGAAGTGTAGAATTACCCCAGGGGTTTCACCTATGTCACTCTTAGGGTTAACCAGTGCTGATCAAGGATTTACAAATATGGACTACATATCTTGATATATAAAGGAACAATGGTACAACTTGGATAGGCTTGACAAGGCCCTAGAGCCTTTAGCCTAGTAACCTTCTATGAACCTATGAACCTAGGGACATTATGGTAGTAGCCTCATATGAATCTAAGAAGCTATAAACCTATGCAGGCCTGCCAACATCTTGTCACCCACATGGGATGCTGATGTCATGTACTGTATGTTCAGCTGCAGTCCTACAGATGTCAGACTTGTGCCGTGGCGCTTGCTTTACATACTGTGTTCTCTAGTCAGAGTACCTTAGATAGGTAGGGGTTCTATTCTCACTATAGTCAGCAGTGTGTGCTCTTGCTTGACATTATAGAGTGCCTTTTACTGCAGCATGTGGGACACTGCTATTACCATATTCTCAATGGACACCGCTGAAGCCATTAGCTATACCAGATGTCTGGATATGCAGTTATCCCACCAGGGCATGATCAGACACTGACCTGAAGGCCAGGCAGATGTCACTTCATTCTATACCAGACAGATGAAAGTGACATGGCTTTTAATCTATCCACATACATTATGCTATGGTGTGTAGGCCCTGTGTTATCTTCCTGAGAAAGCCATATGGTCTCTTCAGCTGCTGCATGTGTCTGTAGAGGTACATGCAAAAAAAAGAGAACATTATTCTGTATTACTGTTCTGATGAGGTTTGACTACAGTCCTGTCATGCAATCCTAAGTTCTGAATATGATGGTGTGACTTATGATGTTCACCATATGTTTGTCCTGGAAGATCATTAAACAGGGAACTTAGAAAGTAATGATACACATTGCAGTTTCTGACTTCACAACACTCACAAGATCAAATGACAGGCAGGATGCCAAACAAGGAAAGTAACAAGAGCAACATATTCTTGTTTGTGCCATAACAGTAACTCACCTTTGTTCCCCTCTAAAAGTACAGTCTATGCTTGTTTTTACCATCCAACCTGCCCTTCATGTGTTTGCAAATGTATATCATATTATTGTCAGGTAATATTCTCACACATTTTAAGGTAATGCTATAGCATGGCTTACAAACTTCATGTCTCAGAGTACTGGTCAGATAACTGATGAATGACCAGGAAACACAGAAAGGTAAGGCAGAGCTGTATATTTACAAGCAATAAACATAACAGGTTGTGTGATCACTAAGTGCACTATGTCAAAATATAATAAGTAGGCTCATATAGTTAAGCCTACCAATTAACATATATGAGAGCCAAACCCTGTCCCTTGTGTCTGTAAGACAAATATCTTAACCATTCTGCTAACCTCCTTTTAGTGACTTATGGTGTGATATCAGTGTACATTCTGTTGCAGTTGGTTGTGTGATAAATTACTTCAGTACTTTACTGCACAGCTGTTTGTGTGGCAAAGAGGGATAAGGCACCCATCCTGTTTTCTGAAGGTGCATTGGAGCGACAGCTGAAATCCAGACATATGTCGACATATCACGTGTACTAATATTTTCTACTGTGTAGGTCATAGATTGCTTTTCCTTATTTCAACTACTTCTCCCTTTTTACTTTTTTTCTTTTCTTTTCTTTTATACTGAATTATTCTAAAAACATGACAGAGAGAATACAATTTGCAAAAAAAATGAAGAGGATGTTGGATGTTAATGAAACAGAACCTTTGAATTGTGCACTGCTTACTTGCATTTCCAACCTTAACAGACCTACATGTAACGCCTTGTAAGTGTAACATGACACAGCCAGCTGATGATGTAAGTAATCACAGTTTCCATCCCATAAACACAAAAACCGAGGGAGTGCCTACATGATGTGAAGATCCCTACATGGATTCAACTTTTGAGATTCAGCAATTCTAATGAGTTCAAAGCTCATTTGCATCTTCACTATGCTGACAGCCCTGAATCTACATTATAAGGCAGCCTTTTTGCTAGGGAAACTGAAGGGGAACTGAATGATGAACACAGAATGGAGGGCATTACATTTGTTCCTATTTCGAACCTTTGATCTAGCATACATCTCCATTGTACCAATTTTTTGCAAAATGTCCAGTTTTGCCTCATATTTTTGGTCTGTTCCTCATAAACATGTTTTTGGAGCGATCACTGAGATAATCTGAGGATTAAAGTCCCTAAATAATGACATGGCATTTAAGTTTCAGACTTCATAACCTTCAGAAAATGCATGCTAACACAAATCTTGTTATTCTAGCAACTTTCTAAGTTAAAAAAAGCATTATTTGAAATGTTTCCAGATTTCTTGCGCTAAGAGGCTGAACGGTATCATATGAGTGATATGCAAAACTGTTAAGTGCTGCTGCTGCAAACCTCTTGTTCTATCAATTTTCTAAGTTTGTAAGAGCAATATTTAAAAAGTGACCATATTTCTGGCCGTTTTTCCCCATATTATTGATGACTTTGTCCAGATTTTGTGAAAGGCATGCCATGTAGACTAGTTTCATGACTGTATTTGAAAAGTTTTCAAATACAGAGGGAACACTAGCACAGAGTCTATATGGCAATTTTCTCCATTGTTGAATTACTCCAGCTTGTTTCCCTGGTTGATTTGCATGCTAATCAGCTACTTATGCTGCTGATTAGTATGCCATGGTGTTTAACTGCTGTCCACAGGGGTGAGTGCATCTACATGGCGCTTACTGGATTCAGATTTTGCTGCAGCCATGTGCTTGTCACAATGAGATGTAAACAAGATCAAAAACATCCATGTCCACTTTATTGAGTCTTGACCTAGATGGAGTTAAGCACTTTCATTCTCAAAATGTCAGAGTTCATCAGAACTTCTGAACTGTGCATCAGCATCATATATAAATAAAAAACTGACATACAATGATCCCCAATCAATCAAAGTTAACAAACAATAAACTGGTAAGCAATTAATTAATCCCTCAAAGAAACATGAATACAATAATACCTACATTTAATTTAAAAATATGTATACACAAATAACATGGTTTGCTTGTTCCAACAAATAAAAATATATATAATTAATAATAATAATAATAATAATAATAATAATAATAATAATAAATACAAATACAATAATAATAAACACACAAATAGAAAAGATGTATAGAATATCATAATTTTGAACACATTACAACATAAAAAACAGTTAAAAACCTTTGTAACTTGGGTGCATGACTTTTTAACACACTGGAAATCGAAATGTTGTCATTTCTCTATGTGCTTTATTTTTACTGTATTCAGTAAATTGAGTTTAATTTATATTTTCACTTGACATTTCTTTGGTCCACTAAAGCAAGACAGATTAGGACTTTTGCATGTCCATGTTTTCATCAAAATTTTTATAAACTGGGCATGCTGGCTTGAGTTCTTCTTACTCACAACTCTGAATGTAGGCTATGTGGGGATGGGTTCAGTGGGACTTAGCTCCATGGCTTCTGGAAATGCCAACTTTTAAGTGATGAGGAGATTCAATAAGCCCTACATGGTCATTTTTTGCCATGTGCCCATTGTGGCAAAATGCACACATGGTAGCAACAAAATTTAGATTCCGTAAGCACTGTGTAGAGGTGTGCACCCCACCCCCACAAACAAGATAAACACTAAAACATGATGGCATGCTAATTATAGTATAAGCAGCTGAACTGTATGCTAATCAGCCAATCCAACAAGCTGTTTGTGTGGCAAAGAGGGATAAGGCATCCATCCTGTGTTCTGAAGGTGCATTGGATTGACAGTTCAAATCCATTTGTATGTAGACATATCTCAAGTGAGCCATCATTTTCTTGTGTGCATGTCATACATGATTTTCTTCATTTCAGCTATTTGCCCCTTTTTTCTTTTTTCCTTTTCTCTCTTTGTTTGTCTAATTATTTTTTGGGGCCAGTATTTGCAAGTTCAAAGAAATATTTCAAAGATTCAAGGAAACGTTATTGTCATTTAGGACCACACAAGTGCAGACTAAACAAAATTACAAATGTCAGCTGATGAGAGAAATGCAGTGCAAATAACATAGATACAGCAGCATCAGAGAATAACATAAGAAAGAAAATAACACATATGACATGCAAGAGGTAGCACACATTACATAAACAGACTCAGTACCCATTATCCAATGATAAATAATAAATAAATACCCACCACCAAACCTCTTCACCATTGAAAGAGAGAATAAATAGAGACTAGTGAATAGCAGCTGTTTAGTTACTGTATTGCACTTGTTAACCTTAGACATGACTCAGCACAGCCATCATATCGCATAACAGTAATACTGGTGGTATTTCTCAGAGCAGCATGATTAAATGAAAAAAAAGAGGCTTCAATGTATCAGGTATTATGGTTGATGTCTGCGTTAATAAGTTACACAACTGTAGGATACAAATTGTTCCTGAATCTGGTAGTCTTACAGCTGAAGCTGTGGTATCTCCTTCCAGATGCAAGTTGTAAGAACAAGTTGTTAGCTGGATGGGTTGAATCAGCTAGTATATTGTATGTTCTCTTTTTTGCTGTTGTAAAGAAAAGCTCCTGAATAGAATGGAGGTATGTGCCCAAGATTTTTTCAGCCACCCTTCCCACCCTCTGTAATTTCTTCTTCTCAGCAACTGTGCAGTTGCCGAACCATGCTATGAAGTTGTGGCATGTAGTGCAATCAAGGGAACAGAGGAAATGAATGCTGGGTTTGACTGTGCTTATCTCATTTACCCAAAGAGCAGCAGTGCACAAACTGGACAACTGGACCCTCCAGGAAGCAAACATGAGCCAGACAAAAATAGAAACTGGATGCATTCAATTAATACTATTGAGTATCGAGCAAACCCTCTAAGTGGCATTGTGCAGTGCTTAACAGCGAGACCTTAAGAATGATTAGAAAAATCGAATGTCATGTAACAGGTGTAAGCATAGGACTGGAGTGCAGATGGTCCTGGGTTCTAGTACAGGGTGTGGAACCTTTGTTTTACTATTGTGACATTGCAGTTTATATCAATGAACTGCAACACAGACAAGTATTCTTTCAACCTACTTGTGGCAACAGGTGTAAGTGTAGGACTACCATTCACAGCATATTCCATACATTTTTACTGTTGTTCCACTTCCCTTTATAGTCACTCTTACTTATAACACTTGACATAGTGAAGCTGATATAAATTATATGTATAAGGGCTGAGACACTAATATTGTGTCTGTGATGTATGTATATATCTATGAATTATCACATTTATTATCATATGTATGACTGTGGGTATACTCTCTACTATATTCCTGTAAGTATATTTCTGATATCTGGACTGGCATGGCCTTCATATTTGCCTAACACACATACACAACTGCCTGTACATCCAATGACCTTGAAACTGCAACTGCAATTAGGTAACGCCTCACTGTTTGCCACTGTTGCTCTTCACTTACCACTGCACAGACATGGTGCTCAGAGGTATGCACTGCTGAGCACTGTGTTTGTGCAATGGTAAGCAGAGTGCAACAGCTTCAAACAGTGTGCTCACTACCAGTAAAGGTGATAACTGGAATTAGTGGGAAAGCATTTGTCACTATTTCTCTAGATCTTTGGCAGACATGGCAGGTGTTTGGGAGGAAGGTGTTAGGTTTAGGGCTCAGAGATGGGCTGTCCATGATTATAAGATATTTATTAGACTCCTAGTTAAGAACCACAGTACCAGGCTTCTGTAGGGAGACTATTCTGGCTCCCAGTATAAGTCGAAAGCTTGGTATAGTTTTGCCCGGGCTGTAGCCAGAGCAACTGGTATCCCTCAAACTGGTGACCAATGTAGGCATCATTACAATGACATACAGAGGAGAAAAAAGGATGCCTTTGACCATTGGCTCGGGGAATTTAGGACTGTGGACATCCCACACCTGTGTAAGTATCAACTGCAGAGAGTACTTGTAAGACTTAAAAGGTGAATATAGGCAAGACTGGCCTTCATAATGGTATTCTGTTCTGTTTTTTTTTTCCACAGCTGCCTGTGATGGTGAGGTCAATGTCCAAACCCATGGGGCTAGATTAGTGAGGATGAGGGAAGCATGTCGTATGTATGCAGAAGAATATTGTTATTGTAGCATTAAAAGTTAAAGATAGCTTTTTTGGTATTTTATAAAGTTGTATCAGATTGACCATGCATATCTCAACTGTAAAAGCAAGCATGCATGCATTAGTCTGTAGCACAAACCAAGAATACAATATTAGACTTTAGTCAGAAGCTGTGGGTTCAAATACCACACTTCCCAACTATACAATGCTGTTAATTCTTCAATAATATTTAAATTTAAATTAAAACCTCAGTACCAGTTGCAAAAGTGCCCTGCTATAAAGTGTAATCTGTATAATTGGAGCATGCACCTATGTCTCTGATGCAAACAGGTAACCTGTAAGTGGTTCATTTCCCAGGCCCATGCTTACACTTTTCAAGGGTATCAGAACTCATCAGGGATTTGAGATGCATGGCTAGGCTTAAAAAGGCCCTTGTGGTCATTAGCCTAGTAAACACCTGTGAACCTACGCATATGTTCAATATATGCATGTCAGGGATTACTTGCTGCAATCTGTAGTATAGGGGCAGTTTTAAATGTAAAGGTTAAGATAATAGAGTCAAATAATTATATTAATATATGGTATGTCACATCTGGAGGTACTAATCTTATCTCTTTTTTTCTCTCACCCCAGCTCTTATCTCTCCCCTTTTATTCCATTTTTATTTTATTTCCTATTATTTATAATAAAATAAATGTTGTCATTTTTTTATTTTATTTTATGAATATTTTTATTTTATTTTGTTATTTCATTTCATTGTAAAATAAATTTTTATTATATTTTATTTGTATTTGGATTTTATTTTACTTTTTTATTTTCTTTTTTAAATTTTATTATGTGTCATCAAAATGTGTCCATGTCATCACCTTAACAAGATCCCACCTGGTGTCCTGCAGAGCCCTACAGCAGCAGAGAGAAAAAGGAGAGACTTTGCACTGATTTGCGACTGCTGGTTTGATTTTTAATCTTATTTCCGCCTAAACGCTCTGTTTTTAGCGTTTCTGAAACTTTTAAAGGATTTAAATCTGTTCACTGCACCTTTCTGTGACTGCACTTTTTAAAATCATTTGCAAGTGTATATTTAGCTGTTTTACTGTATTTGGCTACACACTCAAGTGTGATAGCCGTTTTCTGTTTAAAAAGTACTGTTTTAACTGTATCTGCTCTATTTCTGCTTAAAAAACAAAACAAACCCCCCCCAAATACTTTGTCTACTCTAGTTTCCCTCCTTTCTATACCTACTTGTATCCGGATTTCAGATTTTGCTGACTTCTGGGTAATGTTTTAGTTTCTGTGTTACCCCTACCTTACTACGGTGGAAGGAAGTTTGTTCATCAGTGAGAGTGGTGAACCGTGGGCTGCCTATCTGTCTATGGAGGAGTGGTTTCTACTCAGAAATTGTATCTTTATTGGCCAGTTTGGGCTAATTCTATCTCTTTTGATCTTCCTGCTATAAAAACCGTAATTGCAAGGGTTTTGCGCTAGTATTGTCTCAGCAAGATCCCACCTGGGGTCCTGCAGAGCCCTACAGCAGCAGAGGGAAAAAGGAGAGACTTTGCACTGATTTGTGATTGCTTGTTTGATTTTTAATCTTATTTCTGCCTAAACACTCTGTTTTTAGTGTTTCTGAAACTTTTATAGCATTTAAATCTGTTTACTGCACCTTTCTGTGACTGCACTATTTAAAATCATTTGCAAGTGTATATTTAGCTGCTTTACTGTATTTGGCTACACACTCAAGTGAGATAGCTGTTTTCTGTTTAAAAAAGTACTGTTTTAACCGTATTTTCTTTATTTCTGCTTAAAAAACAACCCACCCCAAAAATACTTTCTTTACTCTAATTTCCCACCTTTCTATACCTAGTTGTATCCGGAGTTCAGATTTTGCTGACTTCTGGGCAGTGTTTTATTTTCTGTGTTACCCACACCTTACTAAGGTGGAAGGAAGTTTCTTTGTTCATCAGTGAGAGTGGTGAACCTTGGGCTGCCTATCTGTCTATGGAGGAGTGGTTTCTACTCAGAAATTGTATCTTTATTGGCCAGTTTGGGCTAATTCTATCTCTTTTGATCTTCCTGCTATAAAAAACGAAATTGCGCGGTTTTTGCAATAGTATTGCCTCAGCAAGATCCCATCTGGTGTCCTGCAGAGCCCTACAGCAACAGAGAGAACAAGGAGAGACTTTCCACTGATTTGCAACTGCTGGTTTGATTTTTAATCTTATTTCCACCTAAATGCTCTGTTTTTAGCATTTCTGAAACTTTTATAGCATTTCAATCTGTTTACTGCATCTTTCTGTGGCTGCCTTTTTAAAATTGTTTGCAAGTGTATATTTAGCTGCTTTGCTGTGTTTAGCTACACACTCAAGTGTGATAGCCATTTTCTGGTTAAAAAGTACTGTTTTAACTGTATTTGCTCTATTTCTGCTTAAAAACAAAAAAAAAATACTTTCTCTGCTCTAGTTACTCACCTTTATATATCTAGTTGTATCCGGATTTCATATTTTGCTGACTTTTGGGTAGTGTTTTAGTTTCTGTGTTACCCATACCTTACTAAGGTGGAAGGAAGTTTCTTTGTTCATCAGTGAGAGTGGTGAACCTTGAGCTGCCTATCTGTCTCTGGAGGAGTGTTTTCTACTCAGAAATTGTAGCTTTATTGGCCAGTTTGGGCTAATTCTATCTCTTTTAATCTTCCTGCTATAAAAACAGTAATTGCACAGTTTTTGCGCTAGTATCGCCTCAGCAAGATCCCACCTGGTGTCCTGCAGAGCCCTACAGTAGCAGAGGGAAAAAGGAAAAACTTTGCACTGATTTGCGATTGATGGTTTGATTTTAATCTTATTTCCACCTAAACGCTCTGTTTTTAGCATTTCTGAAACTTTTAAAGCATTAAAATCTGTTTACTGCACCTTTCTGTGACTGCACTTTTTAAATCGTTTGCAAGTGTATATTTAGCTGTTTTACAGTATTTGGCTACACACTCAAGTGCAATAGCCGTTTTCTGTTTTAAAAGTACTGTTTTAACTGTATTTGCTCTATTTCTGCTTAAAAAACAAAAAATACTTTCTTTACTCTAGTTTCCCACCTTTCTATACCTAGTTGTATCCGGATTTCAGATTTTGCTGACTTCTGGGTAGTGTTTTAGTTTCTGTGTTACCCATACCTTACTAAGGTGGAAGGAAGTTTCTTTGTTCATCAGTGGGCGTGGTGAAACTTGGGCTGTCTATCTGTCTTTGGAGGAGTGGTTTCTACTCAGAAATTGTAGCTTTATTGGCCAGTTTGGGCTAATTCTATCTCTTTTGATCTTCCTGCTATAAAAACCGTAATTGAGCGGTTTTGCGTGCCGGGCAGTGTCGGTTAGCTAGGGTTAAACCATGCCCGGAGCCATAAAGTCTGCACTTCAATTTTTTCCTTGAAACTAGCCTTCTCTTGTTCTAAGCACTCAATTCAGCTGTAGTTTACCCTGCACTTGATCTGTACCGATAGTAAACCCTTGCACTCAAGCACTCAAATTGGCGCTTTCTGACTAGCACTTGCTACAAAAAAGTAACAGAAGCACTAACAAATTATAGTGCTCGATCCCCAACAGTTGTTTGTTGGGAACAGCCTAATTACTATCCCCCACCAGGTAAACAAGAAAAAGTTCCTCAACCCATTCACACATTTCCAAGAGCCAGCTCCCAGTATATTCTCCTGTTCACTTGATGAATTTGGGCATCCTGAGACAATGTCACAACTGCCTCACGTACATAGACAACCCTCTCCTCCTGCCACATGGCACCAAAATCTGTGAGAGATGCACTTACACAGCCAAACATGAAGCAAAGCTCTCTCCAGCCACGACTGAAATTGACAGTCATGAGGAGAAGGTACCAACCTGCAATACCCCACTTACTACACATAGACCCACCAAACAAGCAACTGCAAATCCCACACATAGATACACAAAGACATATTTGGAAGCTCTAAATAAAAATCTATGGAAACAGCAGAGACCTCCAAAGCAGACATGCAAGCAACCTTTACCCACAAAAACACTGCAATCAACACATAACCTCCAAAACCAAAACCAGTGTGCCCCACAACCGCAGTCCTTAAGGCAAAACATCATAACTAACACACTTGTAATAGGTGACTCCTTAGTTAGGCACACTGATATCCCACTCACCAGGCTGGACAAAGAGAAGGTCACTGTCAGTTGCTTGTTGGGCACCAGAATCCGCCACATTACCCAGGCACTCAGGTCACTCCACAACAAGTACAAATATGACTCTATCATTGTCCATGTTGGTGTGAATGACCTGAGATATACCTCCCTGGATTACATGAAAATGATAAAATGATAAATTTCAACAATTGGCTAAGTTTCTGGTGTCATTCAAAGGGGATCCAGTATCTGTCTGCCTGGGATGACATGCTTGACAAGCCTCGATGCTTCACCAGAGATGGCTTGCTCCTGTCACCCCTGGGATTCAGGATACTGGCAAAGGCTCTTGCCTTTTTTAGGCAAGGCTCAAAAGACAAACCCACCACCATAACAAGTACTAGTGACAAAAAACTGAAGGTCATGCTGCTCACTGCTAGGAGTTTAAACCTCAAAATGCACTCTCTCAAGGCACTCCTTAAAATGGAGAACATCGATATCTGTGCAGTAATGGAGACCTGGTTCAAGGTTCAAGAGAGCACCCCAGTGATGCCAGGCTACAACTCATACCACACATTTCAGCCACAAAACCCGGACCGAAACACAAAGGGAGGAGGCGTATCCATAGTCATCAAGGATAACCACATCTCCAGACTGGTTGCAAAGTATGATGCCTCAGAGATCATTCAAGTGCAACTGACAATGGGCAAAACTACAATACAGATTGTAGCTTGCTACAGATCACCATCCCTGCCCCGAGACACCCACTTCTCATTCCTCGAGGTACTGGAAAACATGAAGGTCCAACCGAACACCCTAATACTAGGTGATTTCAATTACCCAAACATCAACTGGGAAAACTATGGAAGCACTAATACCTTTGCTCAGCACCTGAAATATATAGGTTCATAGGTTC
The DNA here is from genome assembly GCF_019279795.1 of Protopterus annectens. NCBI lineage: Eukaryota > Metazoa > Chordata > Ceratodontiformes > Protopteridae > Protopterus > Protopterus annectens. The sequence goes on along the minus strand of NC_056730.1, from coordinate 372,520,766 downwards.
ATACTAGGCTATCTGCCCTAGGGCATTTATAAGCCTAGCCAGAGTGTGTTTGGCTTTTGCCACCCATTTTAAATGAATTTTGCTATGCCCTTTTTCGAGGTTAGTATACTGTGCCTCTGTCTAACAGTGACACAGAAGTGATACCCGGGGTAAACCTACTATCTCCCATCCACTCATCAAGATTCCTCTTGAAGAGAGTCAATGAGGGACTCTGCCTAACCTGGACTGGGATTTTATTCCAGAGTGAAGAGAGCCTCTGGGTTATGAATCTGTCCCTCCAGCATGTTCTATTTATTTCAGTGCTGAGGTTCAAGTCTCTTGAGTGCGTAGCTCGATGGGATTTGGATTTTCTGAGGTGCAGCATGTCCATTAATTCCGGGTTGGACATGGCTTTATACGTCAGGCACAGATCGCCTCTGAGCAGGCGGTATGCCACTGAGTAGAGCTGGAGTTTCTTTAACCAGGCAGCATATGGCATCTGTTTGAGCCCTTTGATCCTCTTGGTGAGGTACTTTTGGGGTCTTTCCAGTTGCTGCAGGTGTCTGGTAAGGTACATCCCAAAAGGGGCATTGTACTCAATTATGGGCCTGATGAGGGATGAGTAAAGAGGCACGATGACCTCCCTGATCTAGATGTGAATCCCTTCATGATTGGGTGGGCTATATAAAATGTTTTTCTAACCACTTTGGCCACGTGGTTGTCAAATGAGAGATTGCTATCAACTTGGGTCCCCAGGTCCCTAATTACTTCTTCCACATTTAATGGATTACCACTTATGTGGTAATTTGTGGGCACTTTGTTTTTGCCAAAGGGGATGACTATACACTTTTTGGCGTTTAGCTTGAGGCCATGGCTCTGGCACCAGTTGTCTGTTTCTATGAGGCCCTTTTGTAGGATGCTTGTGTCGGTTGGAGAGTCGATTATGGTGCCAAGTTTGCAGTCATCTGCGAACTTGGTCAGCCACAGTCCTTCTGTGTAGCCTGTACCTCTGAGAAATATATACCGAACAAGAGAGGTCCCAGGACTGAGCCTTGTGGGATGCCACTTGTAACTGGTTTGGAGTCTGACATGGCTCCAGCAATTCTAACAATGTAGGTTCTGTCCATGAGCCAGTTTGCAACCCATCTAGTGACATAGAGGTTTATATTTAAGCTGGTGAGCTTATCTATAATGCCTGAGTGGGGTATTGTATCGAAGGCTTTTGTAAGGTCCAGGTAGGCTGTGTGGACCACCTTCCCCTCGTCAATGGCCTTGGTGACTGTTTCAAAGAAATCGACCAGGTTTAAGAGGCAGGATCTGCCCTTAACAAAGCCGAACTGGGTAGGATCCAGTGTCTGTAGGTCCCCAATATCTTTATTTATGAGGTCCATGATGATCCTTTCCATTGCTTTGCAGACCAAGCTAGTCAAGCTTATGGGGCAATAGTTTTCAGGATCTGTTGAGGCACCACCTTTGTGGAGAGGGACTACTGTTGCTGTACGCCACTCTTTGGGTACATATCCTGTAGTAAGGTTGAGATTGAACAATAGTTTTATGTTTGGATATAGTTCTTCTTGGAGTTCATGTAGGATGCAGCCTGGGACACCGTCTGGTCCCATTGATGCTGTGTTTTTTGCTTTGGAGAGGGTGGCTCTTACCTGAGCATCTGAGATGTCAGGGGGCAGCACTCTGCTGGGATAGATATTTGCCCTTTTGGTGGGGAAGGGGGGGAGAAGTTTGCACTGAACCTGTCAGCTAGGATGTTGGTAATGTCTGTGGGTTCTGTGTTTTTTTTTTGTCATTTTAGACTAATTCTGGGCATATCTGGGAATTCCCACCCAGGTTCCTAACATAACTAAAGAAATGTAAACCACCAAAGAAAAGAAACCAGTGAATAACAGCTCTACTTTCCTGAATAAAATTTATTCCACAATACAAATTTCTCTAGCGCCTCGGCCACAGCCTTTACAGAGTAAAAATTCACCTGTTAAAACAAGCTCTTTTTATATCCAAATATAGCATTCAAATCATTCAATCAAACAATTAATCAATTAAAAGACATACACCCATTAAAGCTAAAAAACTAAATGAAACTTTGCCAGTTGCATTCTTTGTCCAATCCACAAGGAAACAATCTGTTATATTTCATTATTAACACAGATTCTTTATGTCTCAACATATTTTTTTGTAATTCTGCATTACCATATTGCATTGGTATGTGTTCCAACACTGTAACCTTCATGCATTTTATATCTCCTTGATGTTTATCATTAAAATGTTCTGCAATAGGACTCATAATTTTATTATTCTTAACATCTCTTACATGCTCTTTTATTCTATCTGCCAATGTTCTTTTAGTCTCACCTATATAATATTTTCTACATGAGCAAAAAATAACATAAATTACTCCTCTGCTCAAACAGGAATATGTACCTCTGGTGTCAAAACATTTTCCTTTTATCTTGTCTACTTTAGTAACAATATGCTGACAAAAAGAACACTTTCCACAGGGTAAAGTTCCCACCATATTAATATTAACCAATATATTATCCCTTGTTTTTTTTATATATGCTATGCACTAAAAAATCTTGAAGATTTCTTCCTCTTTTATAAGATACTATCAAATCCACATTTGTTAGTGACTCAAAGGTTCCTAACATAACTAAAGAAAGTCTTGTGATTATCCTTAGTGTCCTGTGCAATTTTTCTCTCGAAGCTGGCCTTAGACGATTTTATGAGTGCCCGTAATTTTTTGCTAATACTGATCAGAGATGCCTTCCCTTTTTGGGATTTTGCTCTATCATGTAGTAGCTTCCTCCTTCTATTGTATAGTTTGTTTATGGCTGGGGTCCACCAGACAGGACACCTAACTTTGGAGGATTGGGACTTGGTTTTATTTGGGATTGCATGATCCATGCATTCCTGAAGGTGTTCATAGAATGCGTTTATAAAGGATTCTGCTGTCTGGACCGTATTTTCCACAGGCCCGGGGGCTTTGAAGGATTCCACCTCGGTTTTGAGGAGTGTGAAATTTGCTTTAGAGAAGTTTTTCACTGTGGTTTTCTGGGCAGGGGCTGGGGTCGGGATGTGAATATCTAGTGAGATTAGTTTATGGTCTGATCTTACCAGTGAGGGATACACTTCTGGTCTGGAGCATACAGTCCCCATGTTGGTGATGATCAGGTCCAGTATGTTTTCCCCTCTTGTGGGAGTGGCAACAAGTTGTTCCATAGCATTTGAGTTTATAAATTCTAGGAACCTTTGGGCTAGGGTGTTGGAGCTAGAGTAATGCTCCCAGTCTATGTTAGGGTAGTTGAAGTCACCCAATATAATGGTGTTTGGAGAGACCTTCATATTTTCCAGTGTTCTCAGGAAGGCCGAGTGGGATTCCTGGGTTTGGGAGGGTGGTCTGTAGCAGGCTATAAACTGGAAGGCAGTTTTACCCACTGTTAGTTGCACATGGATAGTCTCTGATGCTTCGTGCTGTGCCACCACCCTGGAGGTGTGGGTATCTTTGACGAATATTGATACTCCCCCTCCTTTTGTGGATCGGTCCAAGTTTTGGGGGCCGAAAAACATGGTATGAGGTATAACCTGGTACTGCTGGGGTACTCTCGAGAGCCTTGAACCAGGTTTCTGTTACTGCACAGATATCGATGTTCTCCATGCTAAGGAGAGTTTCGAGTGCGTGCATCTTGAGGTTTAGACTGCTGGGGTTGAGTAGCATTACTCTTAGTTTCTTATCCCTTGTGATACCTATGGAGGTGGGTTTGTCTTTTGAGCCTTGCCTAAAAAAGGCACTATGGGGGTGGCAAGAGCCTTTGCCAATATCCGAAAGCCCAGGGGTGACAGGTGCAAGCCGTCCCTAGCGAAGCATCATGGCTTGTCGAGCATGTCATCCCAGGCAGACAGGCATTGGATCCCCTTTGAATGACACCAATACTTAAGCCAATTGTTGAAATTGATCATCTTGCCTTCATATTGTGGCATCATTCTTGGTGAGGGTAAGATGCTACTCAAGGTCAGGGTCATACCGGCCTATTAAATTGAATGCCCTGGACCAGCTTATAAACACCCCCACAAGAGGAAACAATATACTGGACTTGGTCATCACCAACATGGGGGACAAGTGCTCCACACCTGAGGTAAATTCCTCATTGGTCCTATCAGACCATAAGCTCATCACCTTGGATATCCACTTACCGCCCTCACCCCCCCCCAGGAAACAATAGTGAAAAACTTCTCCAAAGTGAACTTTATGCTACTCAAGATGGAGGTGGCAAACTTCATTACTCCCATGCAGAATGTAAATATTATTGAATCTGCTGTATCCTACAGAAAAGCACTATACAAGCACTTACATGAGTGCATCGACTGTGCTATTCCAAACAAGACTAAGACTCACTCCTCCAAAAAGAGGAAACCAGTCTGGTGGACCCTGGCCATAAATAAGCTCTATAATAGAAGGAAGTGCTACTCCTGCAGTTGGGCTGCTTTACTCACCTCCCATCTACCACCTCAGGTGCTCCCTCTCTGCCTTAAAGCACAAGGACTACATCCCTGCATCATCCAGAAGACACCCTTCATTTGTCTGCTACCTATGCATCACTGAACGCTGCCATAATAAAGGGCATCTGTACTCTAACAGGTGTGATTTCTACCACCTCGGGTGCTCCCTCTCTGCCTTAAAGCACAAGGACTACCTCCCTGCCTCATCCAGAAGACACCCTTGATTTGTCTGCTAGCTATGCATCACTGAATGCTGCCATAATAAAGGGCATCTGTACTCTAAGAAGTGTGAATGTATGTAGCCTTGTAAACTCTACTTGTATCTTACAAATGGTACTTGTAGTTGTTAGTCTGACTTCCCGTGTGTGCGTTAGCCTACCGCAACTCGCTGGACACTCTCCCCCCTCTAGGTTTATCATACCTTATTAGTATCTGTGTACTACTCTATCCTTCAGTCTGCCATCTCCTTCTTGCCAATAGGTGGCAGCATAGACCATGGCAGACTGATTGCACAGTATTATTCTCCCAAAGTTTCTACCCAACTATATTAGTTATTTACACAGATTCTCCCCATCTGTTCTATGCTAACTCTCTCTACCCTCCTGGACTGGCCAACCCAAATATAAATATTGCCTACACTACATAGCTCCAACTCAACCCTAATTTAAGTGTCTGGGCTGCAGTTACTGATAGTTTTTCACAGTCCTCACTTCTTCTGGGCTCTACCCACTCCATTCGCCCTGCGGGCTCACTCCGCTCCCCTACCCTACCCCCAATTTGCACGCAACCCAAGTGCATCTAGACTTATACTGTCCCCTGCTCACCTGACCAGTCTCACCTCCAATTAGCATCCTCCTATAATTACACCCAACCACACCCAAGCTAAATTCCCCACTCAATACCCAATCTTGAACCTACTATCCAACCCCTACCACACCTAACCTATTTACCTAAATCACACTACTGCTAAACACAATACCTCCACTCAAACAAATCATGCAGGCCATACTACCAGTACTACTACTAACGCTCACTACTCTAGCCTACACCACATTTACACACACTAACATACCATTAAACAATACCTTCCACATAACACATATTTACACGCACACACCTACACACAAAGATATTGAAATCTGTTCCACACTGTTTAATGATTGTTCATTATTTTATATAAACAAACCACACACCACACTCCCTCTCAGTAACTAGAGTACATACAGACCTAGCATATGCTATAAAACTCAGTCTGTTCCTTAAAAAACATCTACTAATCTCAGGAGACATACACCCCAACCCAGGTCCAGACAACAAATTCTCCCACACAAACAAAACTCAGACCTACTTATTAATCTAAACTCAAGAAGTATATCCAACAAACTACATGACCTACATACATTCATAGCTCACTACTCCCCTGATATACTAACCATTACTGAGACCTGGCTAAAACCCACCACCCAAAATGAAGAAATACTCCCCCCAGGTTATAACATCCTAAGACTAGACAGAGATGCCAAAAAGGGAGGCAGAGTTACAATTGTATTTAAAAAACACACTTAACCTCCAGCATCTGGGAACCCCACTGCCCAAATTTCTGAATGCCGAAATATTTGGCTCCATTATATCCCTCAAAAACAAAAAGAAAGTCAACATCCGCTGCAGTTATATTCCTCCAGGAAATAACTCTCCCACAATAGAGGAAATTTTACAATGGGCTAAAAACAACCTGCCCCAAGAAACTATCCTGTTAGTCGACCTAAACCTATACTGGCTAGCCTGCAACTCCAACAATCCCTCAAACCATATTAGCTTATTTGGAGTCTCACAATTAATCAAAGAACCCACCAGGGTTGACAAAAAAATCCAAAAAACATTCCATTATTCGATTGGACTTTAGTTAATTTCCCCAAAGAAAATTATCATGTGGGCTGCCTACCTGATGAACTCAGTGACCACTAACCCACATTCCTCCTTCGTAAACAGGTAAACATACCCAAACCCATACTATATAAAGAAACTAGAGATGACCACAAGTTAAATCCACAAATTCTTGACAGCATGCTACAACAATGCAACTGGCATCCACTACAAACTCTAGCATTAGACCAGGCAGTGGAGTTCTTCAATAGTACTTTTATGTATGTTCTAAATATAGTAGCTCCAATTAGTAAACTTAGAACTAAAGTTAATTATGCCCCTTGGCTAAATAAAACCACAAAAGCCTTACTAAAAGCTAGAGACAATGTCTGGTTGATCTGGAAAATGAATAACACCATACGAGACATACAAAAGTATTAACAACTTCGGAATCAGGCCAAAAAAACAAACAAAATGGATAAACAAAACTACTTCCTACATATCCAAAAAGACATCCTAAAAACCCTCAAAAGTTATGGCAAGCTATCAATTCCCTTCTGAAACCCGGAAAAACTACCACCCCAACTCCCAGCACCAATACTGATAATGACAGTATAGCTTCTCAATTTAACTATCACTTCACATAATCTATTCTGTCATTGTTCACCCAGCTATCTAACAATAACTCTACAATCACCACCATTATAGATAACAATAATATACTTTCCTTTTCACTCTCACCTGTACCAACCTCCACAGTTAAAATCTACTCTCAAAACTGAAACCTACCACTCTCGCAGCAGATGGTCTACCCACTCATTTCCTAAAATTAGCTGCAGAGTCCCTAGCCTACCCTGTCTCCATTCTTATAAACCACTCCATACAAGAAGCCTACATCCCCCAACTATGGAAAGTGTCATATATTATTCCCCTACACAAAGGTGGCAACTCCTATGAGCTATCAAACCACCGCCCCATTGCTATCTTATCCCCCCTTTCCAAGCTGCTGGAGAAATGTATTCACTCCCAAGTGACGCACTTCTTAACCTCACATAATCTCCTCTCCTAACACAGCATGGCTGCTGTCCAAACTATAGTACAACTACTGCTCTTCTCTCCTTTACCAACCAGGTTAACCAACTTAGAAACAACAACAACTTTGTATCAGCCATATTCTTAGATCTCTATAAGGCATTTGACATGGTCCCACATAACCTACTTTTAGACATTCTATCCACCATGTCCTTTGCCCCCTCCACTACTGCCTGGTTCAAAACTACCTCTCTGAAAGAAAACAGTCAGTCAAATGACAAGGTGTACTATCACCCCTACTACCATCTACCATAGGTGTTCCACAAAGATCAATACTGAGGCCTCTACTGTTCACCATTTTACCAACAAACTACATACCTCCACCCTGCATGCATCACTGATACAATACGCAGATGACTCAACCCTAATCTGCTCAGCCCCATCCATAACCACTCTACAAAAGCTAACCCAAGAGTCCTTCCACTCCGTGGAAAAAATGGATTACTGATATCCAGCTGATTCTAAACCCCAACAAGACCAAATTACTTCTTTGCACCCCCAACAAATCCAGAAAAACACCTCCTTCCTTCACTATCACCTCCAAAAACAGAACCATAATCTCTCTCTCCCCCCATACTAAGCTACTTGGTGTTGAAATGGATAAGGACCTTCATCTGATGTCCATGTCTCTCAAACCATTAAAAAAGTACATAAAAAACTAGGAACTTTATACAAACACAAAAACTTCCTATCAGACCAAGCGCAAATCACCCTAGCCCAAACCCACCTTTTGTCTACCCTACTGTATGCATCACCAATCCTAACCCACATCAAGAAAACAGACCTAGACAAACTAGAATCATGTTACAATAAGATTGCAAAATTTGGCAATAACTCTACTTTTAGAAGCTACCACTGTCTTGCCCTAAAGGAGCTATAGTGGTTAGAACTCCCTCAATTAATTAGTTACCACCAACTAGTGCTCACCTTCAACATACTAAAGAATCCCCACAAAACTCCAGCCCTATACCAACTACTAAACCAATATTCAGCAAACCATCCACTACGCTCATCCAACAAAACCCTGCTCTGTATATCCAAAGCCAACAATACTGCAGGGAAAGCTCTTTTCTCTCATACAATCGCTAGGAAATGGAATAACCTCCCCCAAAATATCTCTTCTGTATCATCTATCTTACTGTTCAAAAAGTTACTTAAGTCACACCTCTTGCAATCCTGGCTCTGTCCTTGCACCACATAAATGCTTTCCTGCTCTCCACCAATTCTACCTACATTCTTCTCTTCACTGTTCACTTTCTCTTTAATACAGTAGCCAAACACTGCCATACATGGCCTACTATGTGTAAATTATTTCTGAGTTCTGATGAAGCTTGCCGTTGAGCAAGTGAAAGCGCTTAACTGTTGGATTATTTTGTTGCACTTGTTCAATAAAACTATCTGTTTGTTTGCGGACCTTTGCTGAGATTATTTCATGCATTCCTTTGGTTGGAACTGCTGATTTAAGGGAGATTGCGTCTCAAGACACAGAGGAAGTAAGCATTCTTTACTTGTTGTTGGTTCTGTAGTTTCAAGAACGTTTATTTGGTATCGTTTTTTGATAGTATTGGGGAATGTGGAGTTTTTCTCTCCCAATTTCTGCCATCCAGGGTCTATTATGTTTAAATTAAGTTTGCTTAGAAGACACCATTGCAAATGTTCTACTGATTGCAAGGTTTATCTTTTGATTGTAAAATTGCCAATGTACGTATTATTTGATGTGGAGCTTTTCTCCCCGGGCCTCCACTGTAAATGGACCTCGTTCCAGTTGGATTTTCCTGGTAAACAAATGTAAAATAAAATAAATAAATAAAGAAAGAAAGAAATTATTACAAAAAAGAGTAAAAACCCAGGAATGGAGGTGCTCCTTGACCAACCTCAGCAAAAAGCTAAGAACCCTTATAAAATCCTCTAAGGCAAGCTTTGAAAGAAAAATCACAACAGACACCAAAGACAGCCACAAAGCATTTTTAACTATGTCAAGAACCTAAATAGCAACTCTCAGATCTGGTCTGAGCTACAGAATAATGGTTCTAAATTCACGGAACCAACTGATATTGCCAACATATTGGCAGATAGGTTCAGTTCAAATTTTACCCCACCCTCACCCCCTAAAGGGCCCATATCCATACCAGAAGACTGCGCTGCCCCTAAAATCACAGACACCCAGGTGAAAACAGCACTCTGCAAAGCAAAAAAAAACAGCATCCATGGGTCCAGACAACATCCTAGGCTGCGTGTTACATGAACTCCAAAGCAAATTAATCCCTCAGTTTTGTTAGGACTTATGTTATGGAAATTATGATTTTTTCATATTTTGATAAATAACTTTGTAAGGGAGCATGTCAGTGTGCCAAGTAATACCTCATTTTGAAGACAGTACTGATAGTTCCAACATGGTGAAAGGATTGTGCCTGTATGTTGTACACATGTGCAAATATCAAAGTTTGTTTTGGGCTTAGGTTATGGAAATTATGATTTTTTTTCATATTTTGGTAAATAACTTTGCAAGGGAGCATCTTAATATGCTAAGTAATACCTCATTTTGAAAACAGTATTGATAGTTCTAACATGCGAAAAGAATGGTGCCTATATTTTGTACTCATATGCAGATATCAAAGTTTGTTTCGGACTTAGGTTATGGAAATTATGATTTTTTTTCATATTTTGGTAAATAACTTTGCAAGGGGGCATCTAAATGTGCCAAGTCATACCTCATTTTGAAGACTGTATTGCTGGTTCAAACATGCTAAAAGAATTGTGCCTGTATATTGGACACGTGCAGATATCAAAGTTTGTTTCAGAATTAGGTTATGGAAATTATGATTTTTTTCATATTTTGGTAAATAACTTTGTAAGGGAGCATCTGAATGTGCCAAGTCATACCTCATTTTGAAGACAGTATTGCTGGTTCCAACATGGTAAAAGAATTGTGCCTGTTTGTTGGACACATGTGCAGATATCAAAGTTTGTTTCGGACTTAGGTTATGGAAATTATGATTTTTTTCATATTTTGGTAAATAACTTTGCAAGGGAGCATGTCAGTGTGCCAAGTAATACCTCATTTTGAAGACAGTGTTACTCCTTACAACATGGTAAAAGAACTGTGTCTGTGCACTGTACACATTTACAGATATCACAGTTTGTTTAGTCTTGTACAATTATGAAAATTATACATTTACAATACTTCTCATTATTATGCCCATATCTTTGCAATGGCACATGTTGATCACACAAATGATGCATCATTTTGAAGCTGACATTCAGATGCACAACTTCTACACTGATATGTAGGCTCTGTCTGTTACAGGTGATGAGATATTATGCTTTGCTTATTTATCAGTTATGAGAAATAATATATTAATCATATTTCTGTGAATATCTCAAGAAAGGAACACCACACGGTAAAGGTTAAGGTATCATTTTAAAGCTGACAGTCATACTAACAAATTAAATTCAAATTATATGGGTCTACATGGTACATTGACCAACATATTGTGCTTTGCTTTTCCAGAAAGGTAAAAAATATGCACAATATCAACATTCCGTGCCAAATATTTAATAATGACTTTGATATGCACTATCAACATTTACACTGTTGGAAAGGTCAATGTCTGCTGAACAAGTTTCGCGCTTACATTTTTGGTCTAGCTCTTATAGTTAAAGAGTTATGAACATTTGTTTTCGGTATGGTATTACAAATGGATTTTCTGAAAATGAGCTCAGGCTACACTGTTGTTCCTATGGTGGAATTAAGCAGGCAGCTTTTTCTGAGTTGCTCCGGAGTGAATGAGTTAACACCATGTTCAACCACAGCCTCACCACAAGCTATGTGCCCACTGAGTGGCGTACAGCAACAGTTATCCCACTCCACAAGGGAGATGCCACCACTGACCCCAGGAATTACCACCCCATCAGCCTGACAAGCCTTGTCTGCAAGGCCATGGAGTGCATCATCATGGAACTCATAAACAACGACATTGGGAACCTACAAACCCTAGACTCTACCCAGCTTGGGTTCATAAAGGGAAGGTCATGTCTCCTAAACCTGGTTGACTTTTATGAGGTGGTTACTACAGCAATAGATGAGGGATAGGTGGTCCACACAGCATACCTTGACCTTGTGAAGGCCTTCGATACCATCCCCCATTCGTGAATTATTGACAAACTCACCAACCTAAGTATAACCCCCTACATTGCAGGCTGGGTTGCTAACTGGCTCAAGGATAGAACCCATTCTGTGAGAATAGGAAACGCTAGATTCAACTCCAAACCTGTGACAAGTGGAGTACCACAGGGCTCAGTCTTGGGACCACTCCTGTTTGGTATCTACTTCTCTGAGGTACAAGCAAACATGGAGGGACTATGGCTAACAAAGTTCACAGACGACTGCAAACTGGGTGCCATAATTGAGACGCCTACTGATGTAGACACCCCCTAAAATGGTCTCACTGATACAGATATGTGGTGCCAAAAAGTGCATTGTCATCCCTTTTGGGAAAAAACAAGTACCCATGAATTACAACATAGGTGGCAGCCCACTTAACACAGAGTGTGGGATAAGAGACCTAGGGACTCAGGTGGATAGCAACCTCTCCTTCGACAACCACATCACTAAAGTGGTTAGAAAATCCTTCTACATTGCCCACCTTATCACAAACGGGTTTGCATCTAGGAAAAAGGAAGTTATTGTCCCCCTCTACTCATCACTCATTAGACCCATTATTGAATATAATGCCCCATTCGGGATGTACCTTACAAGACACCTGCAACAACTGGAGAGGCCTCAAAAATACCTCACAAAGAGGATAATGGGCTTTAAACAGATGCCCAATGCCATGAGGCTAAAAAAACTCAAACTGTACTCGGTCACATACCGGCTACTCAGAGGTGATCTCTGCCTGACATACAAGGCTATGTCAAACCCAGAATTGCTGGAAATGCTCCACCTAAAGAAAACCCAATCCACCAGAGCTACACACTCAAAAGACCTAAACCTGACCTCAACAATAAACGGGACTTGTTGGAGGGACAGGGTCATGTCCCAGAGACTCCCCTTGCACTGGAATAAGGTCCCCATACAGGTGAGGCAGAGTGCCTCATTAGCGCTCTTCAAGAAGAATCTTGATGAGTGGATGGGAAACAGGAAATTCACCCCAGGAGTCACATCTGTGGCCCTGCTCGACAAAGATGCAGGTAACTAAACCACGTGGGAGGCAAACTCCATAACATGTTGGCTAAGCTTAATCATGCCCTAGGGCCAACAGCCTAGTACCTACCTATGAACCTATGTGTAGCAAATCACTAAATGCTCCATAACACAGCAGGGTAGGCCTGCCTCACAGGATCTGCTTGTCCCCCACTGGCTTTAGCACTGTTGCCCAGTACATCTGTGAGCCAACCTGGCAGTACCACCTCTGCTGCCCCTGTACTACCTGCCCCCTTAGGTAGTCCTGCCCTGGAGGCTGGTCCAGTAGTTTCTTCCAGGAGTAGTGGCAGAGGTGGTGATTTTATCACAGCCACCGAATTGCCAGGAATGGTGCGCAAGTTGTGTGCTTCACTGTGGGTGCATGCCTACACCAGCTGGAGATGCTGCTCGCCCTCATTTTATGTAGTACCAGGAAGAGAATGAGGAGATGTCAAGCACTCCAGCCAGTGGCAGAGTGAGGTGACAGTGATGACATTCCAGTGGGTGAGGACTCATTTCTCACTGTCAACTAGCTTGATGACCATGGGTTCAGGATGTCCCTACTCATACCCCAATCTTGGTGTCCCTCAAACTTTTGTTTCCACCACCATCACTGTCTCTTGTCTTGTTTGTGTTGTCTGCTGCAGTTGCTTCCTCACCTACCCAACTTACCTGACCCAGAACATTCCTTCATCCCTTCCCCAACATTCTTCTTTGTCTCTCTCTCAAAAAAAAAAAAAAAAAATGGGCACCTGTCCCACAAAAAAAAAAAAAAAAAAAAAAAAATCAAAAAATCGTCCAATACATGGCTATCCATATCACATATATGTCTTCTTGACACACTTGATTCAGTCCAATTGGCTATACAAGATGACTATGTTGTGTTCACCTCTCTCTCTGGAGGTGACAGTCCAAATTAATTTAATATTTTACACATATGTTCACTTTACACTGTTAAAGAAATGGATAGCTATGGTTCTTTCCTATCACCCTCCTGCACATTCTTAACCTGCTTTCACTTTATTTTTACCCCTGCTTGTTTCCTATTTCACCACTGTCCTATCTGTACATTTCACCACTTTAAACCATTTTTAAGAGAAGGTGCGCATTGTGCACCAATGCACAGCAACAGGGAACGGCAGCAATGTATTTACAAGTATTACATATGATGGCAATGTATTATATCTACCTGCATTTGAACCCAGTACTATCTGGCTCCAACAAGGAATGTATCAATGTATTAACACGTGCTGCCACAGAGTCAGTTAAGTAGCAGTTGTATTTCATAGATGCAATACTAGCTGTCAGACTTTAGCAATGGGGCTCATGCTTGTGCACTGCTTACCTGCAAGCAAACATGTGTATCACACATGCGTATGCACTTTCATAACTGTCACCCAAAACTGCTGCTCGGCACACTATGGAAATGTACATATTATGCTGTATTACTGGCAACTCGGCACATGAAAATTAACTGCCAATCATTAGCGGACCAGAGTTCCGCTGTGGCGACCCCTAACCGGGAAAACCCGAAAGACACAACAATACTGTATTACTACTGTTTACTGTCCATTCCCTGGGTATAACATGAAATTACGTGTGTAAACATTACAAACTGAGGGTCCTATCTAACAATATGTCACATATTTGCAATACATCCACCTGTTGCCACCCTCCCAAAGCACTGCAACCCTGATGTATCAATACGTTTTCCACACATATATCAACCACAGTACAAAACGTAATATCAAATGCTGTGTGCTATACAATGCACATCAATCTGGTAATATTTATGACTACAACTATTGACTCATATGCCTAAAAACACTTATCTGCAAGGCTAAGGAATGAATCAGCATGGACCATATCCACAGGGACATAGGTGACCTTCAATACACTTGACCCTAACCATTTTGCTTTTGTTAAGGGTAGATCTTGCTTGTTGAACCTTATGAAATTCTTGTATACTGACCCCACAGACCTGGATGAGGGATAACAGGACATACCATCTATGCTGACTTATCCAAGGCCTCTGACACTATCCACCATCCATGAGTTATAGTGAAGATCTTCCATGTGTTAATTAAGACATATAGTAGTACAGGGATAGGCAACTGGCTCATTGACATAACACACACTCTCAAAGTTGGGGATTGCACATCCACCAGTAGCCAATTACAATTAGAATACCACAGGGATTTGCAATGGGCCCTCAACTGTTTACAAACTACTTCTCTGAAGTGTAGGCAAAGACAGATGTCCTGTGGTTTACCAAGTTTGCAGATAACTGGTAACTGGACACTAATATAGAGTCTCCCAGTGATGGTAACATATAACAGAAGGGACTGCTACACACACACACACACACACACACACACACACACACACACACACACACACACACACACACACACATGACTGGTGCCAAACTTATGGACTGAACCTTAAAGTATACAATGGCTCATTATCCCCTTTGGCAATGAAGTACCCCTGCTAATTATGATATGCATAGCACCAATTTAAGCTCAAGCACAGTGTTGTGAGACTTGGGAACACATGTTAGCAATCTACACTTAAATCACTATGTGTCCATAGTGATGACACACATTCTGCATTGTGCACATCATAAATATGGACATCACATACAAGACCAGGGTGGTCATACCTCAGCTGTACTCTACTCTTATCAGATCACTAATTGAGTACAATGCTCCGTTCTGTCTGTACCTCACCAGACACCTGCAGGAATTGGAGAAAATACAGGGTTGTGTCTGGGAAACTCCATGGGCTCCAAACATGACCTGTCAGTATACTCAGTATCATGCAGGCCACTGAGAGGTGACCTATGTCTGCCCTACAGAGCAGTATCAGACCCTGCCCTACTGCAAATGCTGCACATCTGCAATTCAAATGGGACAAGAATAACTTGGTCCAGGGTTCTAAGCATAGCCTATGACATAAACAGAACATGCTGGGGAGACAGATATATTCCCCCAACAACTTACACTCCTGTGTAATAGGCTACCACTATATGTGAATCAATGCTTTTTAATGACTCTGTTCAAGCACAACCTTGACTATTGATTGGGTGATTGTAAAGTCACTTCTGGGGTGGCACCATGTCCCTCATAGTTGGCGCTGCTGATAAAATTACTCTACTAGCAATGACCATCCAACTATACTCAATAAAGGTACTTGTGGTTTTACACAACTAGGCAATTAAGCACCATAGGGCCATTAGGCTAGTAGCCTCTTACTCACATTGAAGCTATGAGTCTGTTCAGGTCTCCCAACATTTTGTCTCCCACATACCTGTTGATGTTATCTACTATAAGTGCACCTGCAGTCTTAAAAAAGTCAGACTTGTGATGTGGCGCTAGCGTAACATACTGTGTTCTGCAGTCTGTGTACTTAGGTTGGTAGGGGTTCTGTTCTCACTGCAGTTAAACTGGCATGTGTGTGTGTTTGTGTCTAACCAGAAGAGCAGAAGTATGTATCCTACAGTTACCACTCCAATCCCATAGACTGACAGTATTTTGATGATTGCACATGCCTACACATCCTCTTCATGCAGGCCTTCAAACATGCACTGCTGATGACATCCACTATAAGTTGGCCTGCAGCCTTGTAAAAGCCAGACTTGTGCCATGGCGCTTGCATAAAGTACTCAGTTCTGTTGTTTGTTTGCTTAAAGTGATAAGCATTCTATTCTCACTACAGTGATGCATGTGTGTGTGTGTGTGTGTGTGTGTGTGTGTGTGTGTGTGTGTGTGTCTAAGCAGAAGTGTGTGTCCTACAGTTACCAATTACCACTCCAATCCCATGAATGAACATAATTTTGATACTTGCACATGCCTACAGAATCATTTCATGCAGGCCTCCCAACTTCTTTGCGCCAACATACATTGGTGATGTCATCCACTATAAGTTGGCCTACAGCCACATAAAAGTCAAACTTATGGTGTGGCACTTGTGTATAATACTGCTGATATCATCAGCTATATCAGATTTTTGGATATGCAATACCAACCAGGGCAGGCTCACTGACTGTCTGGAAGCCAGGCAGAAGTCATCTCATCCTATACAATAAAAAATACAGTGACATGTCTTGTAATCTATCCAGATTCATTATGGTACGGTTTGTAGGCCCTGGGTTATTTTGCTGTGAAAGCCCTGTGGTCTATCCAGCTACTGCATATGTCTGGTGAGGTACATGAAAAAGAGAGAATTATACTCTATTGGTGTTGTGATGAGGCTTAACTATAGTGTTCCTAAGATCTCAATATGATGGTGTGACTTATGATGTGCACAACATAGACTTTCTATACCAGTGTGGATACTTGGTGGTCAAAGTTTAGAGTGCTATCTACATGTGTTCCCACTACTTACCACACTGAGTTTATGCATAGTAGGATTGCTGTCAATGCTGTGATTAACATGGTATTCCATTTTTTAGATTGCAACATTGCAAACACACATTTCTGCATTTATCTGTAGATCGTGTGCCTTTGTCACCTTTCAGTTGTGTGTGTTAGTTCTTCCTGTATTATGTTATCACCATTGCTGGACTCCATGATTGCATACAATGTGCAAGATTCAGCATACTTAAGCCAAATGCCATATACTTTAGTCTGAAATGTCAAGAAATAGAGTTCAAACCATGAAGGGCTATGTACAGATCAATGGGGTTTTCTAATAGTGACATCTCTACTGGTAGAGGCTGATTCAACAACTTTCACGTGATGTGTTCTGTCAGTGACCCAGTTAGTTACCCATCAACTGACATAAGGGTTAATCCCCAGCCTGGAGCTTTTCTCAATGATACCTGTATGGGGGATTGTGTCAAAAGCCTAGGCCGGATTGTGGTAGGCAGTATGCACTGTTTTACCTTCATCCAGGCCTATCACATGGAATCAGTGGGCTATGACAACATCACAGATCATCTATAGTGTGACTCAGCACATTCACCTTTTTGATATGGTTGAATGCACAGTTCAACACATTCTGCACATGGCCTGTGTTCCAATACAAGGGTGTACATCAACATGCATCCACCTGAGTTGGGAGGACAGCACCTGATGCATGCATCTACAGAGACATCCTGACTCTCCTCAACTGTGAGGTAGATCAATGTGTCATCATGGACCTCTTCTACATAGTTTCATAGGTAGGTACTAGGCTATTGGCCCTAGGGCCTATATAAGCCTAGCCAAACGGTAACCTGGCTTTTGTCACCCAAGAAAATTATTTTCCTGTGCCCCTATCAAGCAGAGCCAAAGAAGTGATCCCCGGGGTGAATTTTCTATCTCCCATCCAATCATTAAGCTTTTTCTTGAAGATTGCAAATGAGGAGCTTTGTTTGATATAGATATGTAGTTTGTTCCAGAGTATGGGAAGTCTCTGGGATAGGAATCTATCCCTCCAGCATGTTCTGTTTATTGTGGTGACATGGTTTAGGTCCTGAGAGCG
Source organism: Protopterus annectens (assembly GCF_019279795.1). NCBI lineage: Eukaryota > Metazoa > Chordata > Ceratodontiformes > Protopteridae > Protopterus > Protopterus annectens. The sequence continues at coordinate 372,502,669 of NC_056730.1, read as the reverse complement.
TGTAGCTTGGAGGGATTGGGATTTCTTTACATGGAGCATGTCCAACAGCTCTGGGTTTGACATAGCTTTGTATGTTAGGCAGAGATTGCCTCTGTGTAGGCGATATGTGAGTAATGCTGGAGGTTTTTTGAGATGGTCTGCATAGGGCATTTGTTTGAGGCTGGTAATCCTCTTTGCGAGGTATTTTTGTGGCCTTTCCAGTTGTTGTAGATATCTTGTGAGGTACATACCAAAACGGGCATTGTACTCTATAATGGGTCTAATGAGTGATGAGTAGAGGGGAACAATGACCTCTTTTTTCCTCAATGAGAAACCTTTTGTGATGAGGTGTGCCACGTAGAAGGATTTCCTGACCACTGTGGCGATGTGATTATCAAAAGACAGACTGCTGTCCACCTTTGTCTCAAGGTCTCTTATCACACTTTCAGTGTTAAGTAGACTACCGCTTATATGGTAGTTCATGGGTACAGAGTTTTTACCAAAAGGGATGACAATGCACTTTCTGGCATTGAGCTTGAGGCCATGGCTTTGACACCAGTCATCTGTCTCAGTGAGGCCTTTTTGTAGGATATCCACAACATTAGGAGTTTTGATTATGGCTCCTAGTTTGCAGCCATCTGTGAACTTTGTTAGCCAAAGACCTTCTGTGTTAGCCTGTACTTCAGAGGAGTAGATACCAAACAGGAGAGGACCTAGGACTGATCCCTGTGGTACTCCACTTGTCACTGGTCTGAAGTTGGATTTAGAGTCTGCTACTTTCACAGTGTGAGTTCTGTCAGTGAGCCAGTTGGCAACCCATCTTGTGACATAGGGAGGTATACCTAGTTTAGTGAGTTTGTCTATAATTCCAGACTGGGGATGGTGTCAAAAGCCTTGGCGAGATCCAGATAGGCTGTGTGAACCACCTTACCCTCATCTATGGCTTTGGTTGACCGCTTCAAAGACATCTATCAGGTTTGGAAGACATGATCTGTCTTTTACAAACCTGAACTGGGTAGGGTCCAGAGTTTGGAGATTACCAATGCCATTGTTTATAAGTTCCATGATGATATGCTCCATAGCCTTTCAGACCAGGCTCGTCAGGCTAATGGGGCAGTAGTTCCCAGGGTCCGTGGTGGCTCCCCCTTTGTGGAGTGGAATAACTGTTGCTGTACTCCATTCAGTGGGCACAAAGCCTGAGGTGAAGCTATGATTGAACATGGTACTTAGGTGGGGTGCCAGTTCATTCTGTAGTTCATGTAGAATGCAGCCTGGGATGTTGTCAGGTCCCATGGATGCTGTGTTCTTGGCTTTGGAGAGTGTGTTTTTTACCTGTACAGCCATGATTACAGGTACTTTGCATTCTTCCGGTATAAAGATGGGCCCGTTAGGGGATGAGAGAGGGGTAAAGTTAGCACTGAACCTATCTGCCAGGATGCTGGCAATATCAGTTGGTTCTGTATATTTAATGCCATTGTGCTGTAACTCAGAGCAGATCTGAGTGTTGCCATTGAGATTATTGACATAGCTATAGAATGCTTTGTGGTTGTCTTTAGAATGAGTGGCGATTTTGTTTTCGTAACTAGTTTTGGAGGATTTTATGAGGGATCTCAGCTTCTTACTGAGGCTATAAATAACCAAAAATACACCGAGGTACCACACAATAGTGTCTTTAATTACACAAAAAATAAAAACAGTGGTGAGCGCTTTCGCAAAACTAATTGCTTCATCAGACAAGAAAATAAAACACTCCATTGCTTATATACAGATGGAACCATTGACTCAATCACTGATGTCATAGGGCAATTAAAGCATTAAAGCTATATAAAACTCATAAATGTATAAATGTAGAAAAGGCTACATATAGAGAAAACTGCATATAAAAGACACATATAAAATACTGCATGTAAATGCATATAAAACTGCATATAAAAACTGCATACAAAAACTATATACAAAACTGTTGGTAAAAGACCTAAGTAATGTGCATAGGTATAAACTCCATAAATACTGTAGCTATGAAAAAAAAAGATAAAAATTTAGATCTAGTCATAAAATCTATCTACAATATGTATGTATAACTAAAGATAGTCTATGTCTCTAAAATGTGAATAAATATAAATAAAAGTGTAATGGGTGTATGAGGTGCCTAAAATTAAACATGTTTGAGGCGTCTTGCTTTCAAGAAAGGAACCAGGGAAGTAGAGCCATTAAGGCTTGGATATTTATCTGCATTCAAGTTAATGATCCATCTCTGTTCACAGCTTTCAGTAAAATTTTCTATATCCCCTCCTCTAATGCTTTTGTGTATGCGCTGTAGCACATAAAACTTAAAAGAATGTGAATTATCTGTATTAATAATATGCTGGGCGAGTGCATTAGTGGGTTTCTTATTTTTGACATCACAAAGACATTCTAGAATTCTGTCTTTAAGAAATCTATTCGTTTTACCTACATAAAACACCGGACATTTCTGACAAAAACAATAATAGACAACATCAGTGCTCTTGCAATCAGCATAAGTATTAAGCTGTAACTGAAAATGCTTGGTGGGGTGGACATAGGTATTTATACTGTAAATATAGGGGCAGGCACTGCATGACCTGCAAGGAAAAGTGTGAAGAAGGGATGGCTTTAGGCACATCCTAGTTACATAACTGCTTCTTGAGTGACATATTGTTCTTGAAACTGAATAGTGGATCTTTACAGGTAATAACCTGCAACTGTGGTACCTCTTGTAATAGGTGCCAATGTTTCTTAATTACGCCAACATATTGGTTGAACTGTAACACTACTCTAAATTCATTATGTGACCTAGAGTTTATGTTAGATGGATTATTACATGGAACTACCTCATTGTTGTTAAAATAAGGTCTACATTTAGTTGATCTCATATGCCATGCATCAGATATAGTTTTATCAATTTCATCAGGTTGGTATCCTCTAGCTATAAACTCAGATTTTAAATTATTTAATGCTAGAAATGCATCCTCATCATCATCATGTAATCTTAATGTCCTATAAACTTGTCCTTTTAATACATTTCTCGGGATGTGCCTGGGATGCATACTAGTTTTGTGTAGGTATGTGTTCTTTCTGGTTGGTTTGTGGAAGGTGCTACTCTTGAAGCAGTTAAATTCAGCTTTAGCTAGATGTACATCAAGAAAATCAATCTCAGCTGCAGATAGCCGGTATGTGAATTTTAAAAAGTCAGTGGTGGTATGCAGATAATCAACAAAGGATGCAAAATCTAAACCATTGCCATTTCATAAAATAAAAACATCATCCACAAAACGTACATACCATAACACTTGATGTAAGAAAGGATTCAGACCGGAAAGTATATATGTTTCTTCCCAGCAGACTAGCGCAAGGTTGGCGTAGCTATTAGCACAAGAAGTGCCCATAGCCACGCCAACCTGTTGCAGGAAAAATTTCTCTTCAAACATAACAACATTATTCTCTAATATAATTTCTAAGAGACTACATATAAGTTATATCTTACTATTTGAAAAACATCTATTTGTTGACAGGAAATTTCTAACCATTTCAATACCCCAAGTATTAGGGATACTGGTTAATAATGACTCAATGTCCATTGTAACCAATACAAAATCAGTGTCATTGGTAATAGTGTCCATCCTGTTATGTAACCTTTCAAGGAACATTTTAGTATCTCTTAGAATGGTATGACAATTCTCTAATAATCCATGTATTGTACCTTCAACAAAGATGGATAAGGGCTTGGTGCACCACCCAGCCCCTGATACTATGGGACGCATTGGTGGTGAGGCTAGGTCTTTGTGTACCTTAGGTAAACCATAAATTCTAGGTATAGTGGGTTTTAGAACATTAAAATACTTAAATAATGGTTCGTCTATCAATCCAGTAATAAGAAGATCAAATATAAGAAATGACACTTTATCAATAATAGCATTAACCATACTTTTAGAGACTGATTTCTAAGTTTCATTGTTAAGTAAAAGTTTATACATTTGTTGTAGATACAGTTGTTTATCTAATAAAACAATGCCTCCTCCTTTATCAGCCTGTTTAATAACTAATGACTGCAAATTCTTTAACTCTTGTAATGCTCTTTGTTCGTTAGGAGTGAGATTACTAAATAGTCACTAGAATCATGCTCACCTATGTCCCTGAAAGATAGTTCACAGATATCTAAAAACTTTTGAACACCTGGTGGGGTATTCGGGATAAAACTACTACATTCTTTTAAGTTTTTTGTGCTACAGCGCATACACAAAAACATTAGAGGAGCTGTGAACAGAGATGGATCATTAAATTGAATGCAGATGAATATCCAGGCCTTAATGGCTCTACTTCCCTGGTTCCTTTCTTGAAAGCAAGATGCCTCAGACATGTTTAATTTTAGGCACCTCATACAGCCATTACACTTTTATTTATATTTATTCACATTTTAGAGACATAGACTATCTTTAGTTATACATACATATTGTAGATAGATTTTTATGACTAGATCTAGATTTTTATCTTTTTATTTTTTCATAGCTACAGTATTTATGGAGTTTATACCTATGCACATTACTTAGGTCTTTTACCAACAGTTTTGTATATAGTTTTTGTATGCAGTTTTTATATGCAGTTTTTATATGCATTTACATGCAGTATTTTATATGTGTCTTTTATATGCAGTTTTCTGTATATGTAGCCTTTTCTACATTTATACATTTATAAGTTTTATATAGCTTTAATGCCTTAATTGACCTATGACATCAGTGATTGAGTCAATGGTTCCATCTGTATATAAGCAATGGAGTGTTTTATTTTCTTGTCTGATGAAGCAATTAGTTTTATGTAAAGCGCCACCACTGTTCTTCTTTTTGTGTAATTAAAGACGCTATTGTGTGGTACCTCGGTGTATTTTTGGTTATTTATAGTTCTGGTTTTGTGCACCTGGGTTTTACCTGAAGCCATTTCTCTTTTTATACATATTTTTACTGAGGCTGACCACAGAGTTCCTCCAATCATGGGATTTTACTCTTTTTTGCAACAGTTTCTTTCTTCCGTTGTAGAGTTTGTTTATAGCAGGGGACCACCAGATTGGCTTCCTTTTTTTGGAGGATAGCATCTTGGTTCTGTTAGGGATTGCATGATCCGTGCACTTGTGTAAGTGCTTATAAAGTGCAATTGTATAGGATTCAGCAGTCATATCTCTATTGTCCGTCAGCATGGGTGTCGTGAAGTTTGTCACTTCTGTCATAACAAGCGTGAAGTTGGCTTTGGTGAAATTTTTTATGGTGGTTTCCCTAATGGGGGGTGGGGGTGGGATGTGGATGTCTAGGGTGATTTGCTTGTAGTCAGATCTGACCAACGAGGAATTGACCTCTGATGTTGGTAATGACCATGTCTAGGATATTGCTGTCCTTTGTGGGGGTGTGGATAAGTTGATCCAAGGCATTGGAATTTATGAGTTCCAGAAAACGTTGAGCACAAGAGCTGGTACATGAGTAGTTTTCACAGTTAATGGTGGGGTAGTTGAAATCGCCCATTATTAGGGTGTTAGGTTGTACCCTAATATTTTCCAGTGTATCAAGAAATGAGGAGTGGGAATCCTGGGGCATGGTGGGGGATCTGTAGCAAGCTACAATTTGCATTGCGGTCTTGCCCAGAGTTAGTTGCACTTGGATAATTTCAGATGCATTATGCTGAGCAACTAGCCTGGAGGTGTGGATATCCCACGAAAATGGACACACCTCCACCTTTAGTGTTTTGGTCCAGGTTAGGGTGTGGTATGAATTATAGCCTGGTAATGCAGGGGTGCTCTCTGGAGCCTTGAACCAGGTATCTGTCACTGCACAGATATCGATGTTCTCCATTTTAAGGAGTGCCTCGAGTGAGTGCATTTTGAGGTTTAGACTTCTAGCATTAAGTAGCATTACCCTCAGATTTTGCTTGCTTGTACCCGTTACGGTGGTCAATTTGTCATTTGAATATTGCCTAAAAAAGGCACAATAGGGGTTGCAAGAGCCTTAGCCAGTATCCGGAATCCCAAGGGTGACAGGTGCAGGCCATCTCTGGCAAAGCATCGTGGTTTGTTGATCATGTCATCCCAGGCAGACAGATACTGGATCCTCTTATAATGACACCAGAAGCTTAGCCAATTGTTGAAGTCAAACATTTTGTACTTGTACTGTGGTATCATTCTGGGTGATGGAAGGATGCTACTCAGGGCTAGGATCATACCTGCCTGGGTTACAAGATCAGAAAGCTCCTCCATGTCTCTTTTCATGTAGTCCAGGGAGGTATGTCTCAGGTCATTCACACCAACATGGACAATGACAGAGTCATATTTGTACTTGCTATGGAGTGACCTGAGTGCATGCGTTATGTGGCGGATCCTGGCACCTGACAGGCAGATGACAGTAACTTTCTCCTTGTTTAGTCTGGTGAGTGGAACATCAGTGTGCCTGACTATAGAGTCACCTATGACTAGAGTGTTGGGTACGTTGTTATGCCTTATGGGCTGTGGTTGAGTGGCACACTGAATTTGTGGGCTATGTCATTTGGGTTGTGTTGGGGGGTGAAGGTTGCTTGAATTTCTGCTTTGGAGGTCCCTGTTGCTTGGGTAGATTTGTTTTGAGAGCATCCATGAATGTAAGTGTGTGTTTTGTGTTTCTATGTGTGTGCTTTGGTGGTGTAGGTTTTGAGGGACTATGTGTGGTGCAAGTGTTTACCTTCTCCTCTTGACTGTCTAGTCCAGTCTTGGGTAAAGAGAGCTTTGTTTCCAGTTTGGTTATATAAGTGCATCTCTCACAGGTTGTAGTGTTGAGTGGTAGGAGGAGAGGGTTGTCTGTGTACATGAGGCAATTGCTGCATTGCCCAAGATGCCCAGATTCATCAGGTAGACATGAGAAAACACTGGGAGCTGACCCTTAGACATGCCTGGATAGGTGCTTATTTATTAAGTACTAAAAACTGTTTTCCTCTAGACAAGTGAGGAAAGTTGAGTGCTGCAGTAATTTGTAGCTTACAATGAGTTCTGAAAAGTGCTGAGCTCAAAATAACAGATTTAAGTACTGAAACTAGAAAACTGGCTAGTTCTAAGAAACAAAATTAAGCTAGAAGGCTTCCCTCCAACACAGAATGGATTGGGGCTCAGAAGCTTGCAAACAGTCCTGGATACAGCAAATCTGTATCTGGACTAGACAACTTACAGGAAAGGCAGGAAACAAGCTTAGAATTTTTTTTTTTGTAAAGTGGAAAGGAGAAAGGAGGAGCAGAAGCTAACTGAGTTGTCCTTCTCAAATGTTCTCCCTGAAATAGGTAGCATAAGGTAATGGCATTAGACTGGGAGGAGTTTCTCAGATCAAATTTACAGTAGGGGCGGGCAACTGCAAAGCCACCAAGTACAAAACAGGATACCAAGAGGGAGGAAGAGTGGGAAACAAAAAGCAGAGCAAACAAACCAAATCAGATGCTTAACAATTGTAGAAAATTCTACTTAATACCTCGCACACAGTGAATAAAATAAAAGTGTTATAAATAACTCAGAAATAAGCAAAAAAACAGGATACTTAATGTTATATATCACAGATTAGTTAGCTCAGAGCCCTTCCTCGGACTAGCTCAGTGTGAAATGGCAGAAATAGTCATAAGTTAACTTCTTAAGTAACAAAGTTGAAACCTGAAACAACTTTAAAAAAAGCTTGAAAGAACCAATGAGGTGCTTACTCCAAGGCATAGTCCTGGCAACCCCAGTCAGCCAATGACCACAAACAATTCACTCTCACTGAAATGCTATACTGGCTTTGGCTAAGCTATGATGGCCTGGGACATATGTGACACACAGCTTCTACTAACAAACAACTAAGCCCAAAACACAAGCCTGAATATGGACAATGCTACACTACCAACACTACTTAGGTAGAAAAAACTGCAGAAATGTTTAAACAGATAAAGGATCAAGGAGACTCTAGAGAATGCTTTTAAATGCAAACAAAGTATATGATACACTCCTAGCTGGAAATCAGAATAAAGAAACCCAACCAGAAGCTTAACAATTGTAGAACATTCTACTTAATACCTCACACACAGTGAGTAAAATAAAAGTGCTATAAATAACTCAGAAATAAGCAAAAAACAGGATACTTAATGTTATATATCACAAATTAGTTAGCTCAGAGCCCTTCCTCTGATTTCCTCTGATTAGCTCAGTGTGAAATGGCAGAAACAGTCATAAGTTAACTTCTTAAGTAACAAAGTTGAAACCTGAAATAACTTTAAGGAAAGCTTGAAAGAAGCAATGAGGTGTTTAGTCCAAGGAGTAGTCCAGGCAACCCCAGTTAGCCAATGACCACAAACAATTCACTCTCACTGAAATGCTATACTGGCTTTGGCTAAGCTATGATGGCCTGGGACATGTGCTCAGACACACAGCCTCTACTATCAAACAACTAGGTCCAAAACATAAGCCTGAATATGGACAATGCTATACTACCAACACTACTTAGGTAGAAAAAACTGCAGAAATGTTTAAACAGATAACAGATCAAGGAGACTCTAGAGAAAGCTTTTAAATGCAAACAAGTTATATGATACAATCCTAGCAGGAGATCAGAACAAACAAACCCAACCAGATGCTTAACAATTGTAGAACAATTCTTCTCTGTTCACTAGTAATATTCCAGTTGTGTGCAACAGACCTGTGTGAGTTTTTAATGCTACATCAATTATGTTACATTTGATAGATGTCCTCAAAGAAATCATCAAGGGCATGCATGCTGACAACAGTACCAACTTGTGAAACCTGACCAGGTCAAGGCATTTGACACAAATCCTCACTGAGGTATTCAAACAACACCATCATATGTGGCCATAAACAGCTGCATCACCAAATGGGTAGAAACAGTGTATGATATACGTGGCATCTCACTATGTTGAAATGTGTGATATGACCTATATGTCAGGTCCAATGATCAGGTCAGTACATCAGGGGTGTCATCTAGGTTCTTTCCTGCTCATTAGTTAAGTGATGGAAATCACAGATGACATACACATGCTGTGTACAAACACCTTCCTGAAGGAATACAGATTGTGGACAATCATTGACTCCAACTGTGATATTAGTATAATACAGACTGTATCAACACATACCAAAAACTGCTGCCACAGCCATGACAACACCTGCATTGACAATAAACATAGAGGGATTTGTTGAATCAGGAAACAAACATACCACCCAAATATAATGTGGACATCATACCCTGTAATCAGACCAATAGGTATGTGACCCATGTCCTGCAGTACATAGTAAGTGGTACTTTCACCAGCATGTGGTCACAGTGCTGACTACTCTCTTGAATGTAACACAAGTACTGAGTGTGTGAAGCACATGCACATCAGAGGCATACTACATTCATGGTCCACAGCCTTCATCACACCAATAACTATGTACAATGCACCCTTCTTCATGTACCTCCCTACACATCTTCCAGTGATGTGTAATTAAAGTAGACCACCTTTGTCACAGTGTGCTGTCACACAGCTTATTGTCCATAGTATTCTTTCTGTGGAATATACATGACTGTCTGATGGTGCAGAGCACTGATGAAGTTATTACACCAGATGCATGTGTGCTACCTGTTCTACTTATGCACACACTATATACATAGGTGTTTGATAACATTAATGGCATGCGTGATAGGGTGGATTGTGCCATGTATATATGCCAAGCACACAAGGCAACTAGCCTTTATTGCCCATAGTGTTGCATACAGGTATAGCAGTGACTCTCCTAACACCTCCGGCGGATATTACAGTGCCAAGACAGTGTGTGTGGTTACCCTTATAGAGTGTGCTTGTATCATAATAGTTATTCAAGTGTGTGTGTGTGTGTGTGTGTGTGTGTGTGTGTGTGTGTGTGTGTGTGTGTGTGTGTGTGTGTGTGTGTGCGCGCGCAGGCTCATCTGTTATCACTCCACATGACATATGTTATGTTAGAGGCATGGGATTAGTGGTGGTATTACTCTGATATTGTCCATGATTATAGGTGGCTCTTGTAAACTTTTCCATGATTCTTTACCTGTGGCCATCTTGCTTGAGACCTCTGCTGAGAGTACACTCACATTCAGGCATATCAGTTTGCACAGCTTCACAATATGCACCCTACCCCAATTGTATGTCAGATCCCTGATAGTTGTCCTCTGCATGTGAAGATGCTTGTCTCACACAGACATCCTCCCTATTGTTATGTCACCTTGTGTGACAGTCACAGACAACACATTTTCACTTTACAGTCCATACTGTACCATGCAGATATGTGCTTGGTGTTACTACTGCAACCATCTTCCATTGACATGCCCTCCTCTGCTGTACATGAGGGAGTTTCATCTGCCCTCTTTCCCTGTGTTCATTCCTACAGTTCATCTGTGTGTCATTTATTACACACACTTCCCCTGAGTGATCATTTTACATGGAAATCCGTGGCCTGTTACAAATCATTAACACAGCTTCAGTATAGATGGCCGGGAATAGGATTTCACAATACTCTGCACTGTAGGTACACTGTCCTGTACTGCGTTTGGACCATATACTTCATATTCTTACCTCTCAACTGTCCAGATATTCCCAAGATGTCCAGATGTTTTCCTTATGAAATCTGTGGCTTTCTGGCACATCTCTGGGATGATCTCTGGACTGATGTGACTCAACAGTACATACTTGTACCTCTCAACTGTCCAGATTTGTGCAGAATGTTCAGTTTTTGTCTCATATTTATGATCTTTTCCTCATAACATTTTTGTTTTCTGGCAAATCATTGACATGTCATTGAAGAGTGGAGTCAGAAAATGATGACTTGACATTTGAGTTTCAAACTTCATGCACTTCATAAAGTTTATGCTAATGTACAACCTATTATTCTCTCAACGTTATAAGTTTGGAAGTGCAATATTACAAATCTGTCTGTATTTTTGGACCTTTGTCCCCCCATTATGTATGCCTTTTTCCACATATCTCCATGCAGCATCTATTGCAAATATGTCCCTATTTCTGGTTAAGTGTGCCTGCATTATGTTGGCCTTTGTGAATATACATTGCACTAACAGATTGACAGCTATGTGTGAAGCCTTGGTGGTCACTGTGGCATTCTGTGCAAATCCACAGACCATAGGTGCTCTGCTTTAAACAGAATTGTATCCATGTTCGTTTAAATTGTGGTCACGAAATCTAACTTAGGTACTCCACGTATCATTAATATACATTTTACGCTTCTGCTAGCTATGCACCGTCTACCAAACATGTACATTCCATGTATGCTCTGCGTGAAGCCTACATGGAGTTTATTGAATCCTGGAGAAAGAGATAACACATAACCTTTTTCTCTTGGGAGTGAAATGAGAAAATGATGGACCTATTCAAGCCTAATACCTACTAATTTTGCTCTGCTTGTTGCATAAGCATTCTCAGACTTACACAGTATTACCGGGAGACACGTGGGTCTGATTATGAAATGTTGATGAAGATAATCAAGCCAAGTTTTTTTTCTTTTTTCTTTTTTTCAGATCCTTAAACCATCTGGTGTAACTATTGCTGACATTTAGGCTACAGAACATTTTGTTGAAGAAACATTCTGTGATTGTTTTGAATATGGTTTGGCAATGAACAACGTGCTTACATTTTTAAAACCTGTGTGTTAATGGCACCATTTCTTTATTGTACAAAATCCCATTGTGAAACATATTTTTTGATATTTCCTTCTGGTACATTGCTAAAAGAGGATAGTTTTCAATAATTATTATGCAGACTGTATCCTCAGTGGGGCTATTGAATGAGTATTACCAAACACAGACTGACTTGAAACTGGACTTTAACTACCGTGTATAGATTCCTAATGGTAAACAGTCAAGTTACTTTGGATAAAAAGTTTGACTGTAAAACACTGAGTATATTTAAGATGGACATTAATATACTGGGACATAAAGAGCTGAATCCTTACCTTGTCAGGTTGAAGTATAATCATTTGGAGATTTGCAGTTTTTATGATAGATGGGTGGGTCGGTAGGTGGATTTAAAAGGTAAAGTAACATATGAGTATAAATTCAATGAAGATGGAGGAAAGCAGGGATAACTTCTGATAGTGTAAGCACAGTATGTATATAAGGAATGACACGAGAAGACAAGGATTATTCCTGTCATTGGATGAGGCCAGTATTTGAAGAAAATCAGAAAAAAAAAGATGGAGAACTGGCATTTTAGACAAATGTTTGCTGTCAGTAGGTAAAGAGAAATGTATTTAATGTTACCTAGTGTTCTTTAAAAGATGAATACTTTAATAACAAATTGCAAACAGTAGATGGGAATTTATTTTACAGTTTACATGATAAATTCCAGTGTGTACAAAATTCTTTTTATACAGAAATATAGGCTAGGATTCATGAATTCTGACACTTTCTGCTAACTCTATGTGAGCAACAAACAGAGGCAAGCACCCTAATTTGTATTCAGTATGCAGGTCTGCACATTGTGCCTGGCTGAAAAATTAGGGTAATTGACAGAATATGCTACTGAAGGCATGAGTAGGTGAAATACATGCTAATGAAGCAAATCAACATGGTAGACCAATTCAGGAATGTAAAAAGCCTGCATGTAGACACCATGCTCACTTTAGCTCTCAGTTTCAACACTCTTTGGAATGCAGCCGTGAATACACTTAGAAAGAAAATGTTAAGGTTGCTTCTGCAATGATTAACCTGCATGTGCAGCAGGCTTTAACACAAGGTTCTGCTGCTGCTGCTGCTGCTGCTATCAGACTTCATCTTAGGGGAAGACTATTCATACCACATCTGACCTATCATAGACTTCATGATACTGAAATGTTTGAGCACTACAAATTGGACAAGGGTACCTTAGAGGAAACTATCAACCTATACCATCCTCACTTGAGCCCCCAGGGAAATTGTGAAAAACCCATCCCAGTGGAAACCAAAGTTGCATTACATATACTAGATACAGGCACTTTTCAGTGATTCACTGGGGATATATTAGGGGTGTCACAAGTCTCAGCCTCAAGAATATTACGTCAATTTCTAAATGCAGTGCTGCAAAATCTAAGGAGCATATCTGATTTCCATGTATACCAGAGGATAGAGATACTACCATCCAACATTTGTCTGTCATAGCACATTTCCCTGAGGTATATATACTGCACACAAATTGAAATAAAAGCCCCACCTGGTGAACAGGGAAGGAGGTACATCAACATAAAAGCATATCACGTGATAAAATATCAACTCTGTGTGTGTGTGTGTGTGTGTGTGTGTGTGTGTGTGTGTGTGTGTGTGTGTGTGTGTGTGTGTGTGTGTGTGTGTGCGCGTGCAGATAACCCTGACAGTTTTCATGACTCACATGTATGGCACACTTGTGACCTGTGTGTAAGGTTTTCTAGGGGTGAGTTTCCACAAGGTCATCTAGTAGGGGGATGCAGGTTATGCACTGAAACTTTGATTCATGACACCCGTTTGAAACCCACACAACCCCACTGACAAGGTTACAATGATGCATATGCTCAAATTAGAAATATTATAGACTGTGTATTTGGGTTGCTCAAATCATTTTTCCACTGTCTAGATACATCTGGAGGTCCCCTAAGGTATGACCCAGCCACCTCAGACAAAATACTGACAGTCTATGCCACGTTGCACAGTATAGTTGTCAGAAAACAGCTGCAGCAAGGACAACAAGGCCAATAACTACAGTTCCCAGCAGCACAGGCATGGACAGCAAGACCAGCAGACAGAAGTAAGGAGTCTAAAGAAGAGAAAGCAGTTGTGGATGATCTTGGTGGATGCAGGCATGCACAATATGCTATGGCCCTATTTAAGAGGCAGAGTATTACACATACTCACTACATAAAAAGCTAAGCACATAGAAACAGTAACAGTGGTGCACGCAATATTATCAACCTTTAGTTACCTATGTAATGGTTGTGTTCTGTGAGCATCAGACAGAGTCAAGCCCAGAAGAGAAAACCTGTAATTGCAGCATTAACTGAAGTAAGTGATGAAGCTGTAAAGAAGAGAGAAAAAGTATTATCACCTCATATGGGAGTATTGTATGTCAGTAAGATAAAACATGGCTCAACTGTACCGGAATGTCAACATTAACTCATGAGTGATATATGTAACCAAAAAATGTGGTGCCCAGGGAGGCTGCAGCTGTGTTTGTTTGCAATGCAGGAATGCTTAATCTGTTTTATTTTTCTGGCAAAAAAAAAGAGAAAATCATGTTCCAGTCATTTAAATGATATTACAGTAACTTACAGCATAAAGAAACTTATGTCAGGTTTGAATATAAAAAAGCAACCTGGAGGCTGTAAAGCTTCTCGATGACCAAAGGGAGGCAGTACTCAACTTTAATGCTGTGGATGTAAGGAACCAACAGAGGACAGTGAACCCCAGGAAGGCTGCTGGCCCTGATAACATTCTGGGGAAAGTATTGAAAGGTTGTGCAGACCAACTGAGCATAGACCTGACGGACATCTTCAATACCTCACTTGTCCAGGAAAAAGTACCAGCATGCTTCAAAGTTGCCAGCATAATCCCTCTGCCCAAAAAATCCAACCCCACTTGCCTAAATGATTACAGGCCAGTGGCCCTTACCTCAAATGTAATGAAATGCTTTAAAAGACTGGTTAAAAGGCTTTTGCCTAAAGTACTACCCAAATCCTTTGACCTGCTGCCGTTTGCCTACCAGGTAAACAGATCAACTGCTGATGCCATTTCAGTGGCACTTCATCTCACATTGGAGCATCTTGAAGAGAAGAACAACTATGCCAGGCTGTTGTTCATTGATTTCAGCTCAGCATTCAATATGATGATTCTAATGAAACTTACAGAAAAGCTAACCAACCTTGGCTTAAATAAAGGGCTGTGCAACTGAATCCTCAGTTTTTTGACTGGAAGACCACAAAGGACCTGTGCTGGCAACAATTCAGGAAGTATTATAATCAACACCAGAGTACCCAAGAGTAGTGTGCTGAGTCCTCTATGGTTCACAATCCTTACCCATGACTGCTCTGCAAAAGCTAGCAACAACCACATTATCACATTCACAGATGGCTCAACAGTGGTGGGACTCATAAGTGGTGATGACGAGAGTGGGTATAGGAATGAGGTCATCCCCCTGACTGAATGGTGCAATAACAACAATTTGGACCTGAACGTCAATAAAACAAAAGAAATCATTACTGACTTTAGAAAGAGCTCTGCCATGCACCTACCCCCCAAGATCAATGGTGAAGAAGTGGAGAGTCCATACTACAAAGTTCCTGGGGGTACATATATCAGAGGATATTTCTTGGTGTACAAACACAGGCCAGCTAATTTAAAAAGCCCACCAGCAACTACACTCCCTAAGAAAGCTTAGAAAAGCAAAACTCTCTATGAATGCTCTAAATACCTTCTTCAGAGAAGCCATTGAGAGCATTATCACCAACTGCACTGTATGGTTCGGTAACAGCACAATGGCTGAAAGGAAGAAGCTGCAAAGAATAATAAGAACAGCAGAAAAGATCGTGGGCACTAGTCTTCCTACCTTTCCAGGAGCTCTTTGAAATGAGATGTAAAAAGAGGTCCAACAAAATATTAAGTGACACTTCTCATCCAGTGTATGGTTGGTTCACTAAACTTGCATCTGGTAGAAGGTTACGGAGTATCTGCTGCATGACCTCCAGATTCATGAACAGTTTTTATTCAACTGCAATAAGACTTACTAATACAGACATAAATCTGGATGTATCAAAACTATAATAGATTGTTACACTGTCATTCTTTTCCTGTTCCATGCAGTAATTTTATGTATTTATTGCATACTATAATTAATATAGTTTCATTCAAGTGCAATTCCAATCACTTTCTTATGTGCAATATCACCCAATCTCACCTCTGTGTATAGTGTACTTTTCTTTCATGTGTTAATCATCTAGTAGTCAGTGTTGTCCAGATTATATATAAATAGTGTACAAGCATGTATGTTAGGTACCTGTATATTTACTTTTGTTCTATAATTATTGTTTATTCTTTAATACCTATCATGTCAGTCTTTTTGTGTTTATTTTCTCCTGTAAAAGAGCTGACACTCAAAATTTCATTTAGGTAGCACTTGTGTTTACTCAATGACAATAAAGTATCTTTGAATCTTTGAATGTAAGATAAATATTAATCTGTTAAAATGTATAAAAAAGTGGCATTTCAAAGTATGTGATATGCTTCTGTATATTAGACCAAAGCAGGCCCATGTCAAAACAACAACAGACCCCCCCCCCATATATAGCTCTCCATTTTGCACATGTGTCTTCTTGACACACTTGATTCAGTCCAATTGGCTATACAACATGATTGTGTTGGGGTCACCCCTCTCTCTCTGGAGGTGACAGTCCAAATGTAGTTAATATTTTCCAGATATGTTCACTTTACACTGTTAAAGAAATGGATAGCAGTGGTTCTTTCCTATCTCCCTCCTGCACGTTCCTGCCCTGCTTTCACTTTGTTCTTCCCCCTGCTTCTTTCCCATTTCACCACTGTTCTATCTACCCATTTCACCTCTTTGAGCCATTTTTGTGTGAAGCAGCAACAGGGAAAGGCAGCAGTGTAGTTACATGTATTTAAAAGTATTAGCTGTAATGTATTTAAATATATTAAATACACCTATATTTGAACCCAGTACCATCTGCCCCAACAAGGAACATATCGATGCATTGACACATGCTGCCACAAAGTCAGGTAAGCAACAGGTGTATTTCATAGACTCAGTACTAACTGTCAGACATTATCAATGCAGCTCATGTTTGTGCACTGCTTACCTGCATGCAAACATGTGTATCGCACATCCGTATGCACTGTGGCAACCATCGCCCAAATCCGCTGCTTGCCGCACTATGGAAATATGCATATTATGCTATATTACTACTGTTTATTATCTATTTCCTATGTATAGCATGAAATTACATGTAAAAACATTAAAAATTGGAGGGCCCTATGAAACAACATGTCACATATTTACAATACATCCATCTGTTGCCCCCCCCCCCCAAGTACAGCAACCCTGATGAGTCAGTACTTTTTTCATCCATATATCAATCACAGTACAAATGTAATATCAAATGTTGTATGCTATGCAATGCACATCAATTTGGTAATATGCAGAACTACAGTTATTGACCCATATGCCTAAAAACACTTATCTGCAAAGCTAAGGAAGGAATCAGCATAGACCATATCCTCAGGGACATAGGACCATACTTATTTTGTTTTTGTCAAGGGTAGATCTTGCTTATTGAACCTTATGGACTTACTGACCCCACAGACCTGGATGAGGGATAACAGGACATGCCATCTATGTTGACTTATCCAAGGCCTCTGACGCTATCTGCCATTCATGTGTCATAGTGAAAATCTCCCATGTGGGAATTAAGCCATGCAGTAGTACAAGGATAGACAACTGGCTCACTGACATTGCACACAATCTCAAAGTCGGGGACTTCATCTCTACCAATAGAAAATTACCATTAGAATATGACAGGGATCTGTGCTCGGCCCTCAACTGTTTACAAACTAACTCCCTGAAGTGTAGGCAATGGTAGATGGCCTGTGGTTTGCCAAGTTTGCAGATGACTGGCAACTGCACTCACTAATATAAAGTCTCCCATTGATGGTAACATATTATAGAAGAGGCTGCCACACACAAATGATTGGTGCTAAACTCATAGGTTTATAGGTTCATGGGTAGGTACTAGGCTATCTGCCAGAGGGCATTTATAAGCCTAGCCAGAGTGTGTTGGCTTTCGCCATCCCATTGATTAATTAACTGAGCCTCTGTCAAGCAGAGCCAATGAAGTGATCCCAGGAGTGTACTTTCTGTTACCCATCGACTCATCAAGGCTTCTCTTGAAGAATGTTAGTGAGGGGCTCTGCCTAATGTAGTTAGGAATTTTGAAAACCAAAAAACTACTAAAAATCAAAAGAAAAATGAGTTGAATGGTAGGAGAAAGCTGAAATAAGCAAATACGAATAACGTAATGCTAAAGCAACTAAAAACTTTAATATGGTAAGCGCTTTCAGTGGCAAAAATATTCCACCTTCTTCAGACCCAGAACAACATAAAACTGATGCTTATATAGCTTGTAGTTAATTATCAATTAGTCATTCAATCAACCAATAAAAATAAAACCATATAAAAGTACAATATTTAAACAGTATGAAACCTGCTCTAAAATGTTACAATGTTAAGTACATAATACTCAATTTATAAATAACATTAAATATATATATATAACATGTGTAAATGTTATGCTAAAAAATGACATTTTAAAAAGCTACTAGGGCAAAACTGAAAATGTATAATATGTGATAATGACATAAATTTACTATAAGAACTAAGATATTTAGCTAAATATAGACACATAAAAAATATATAGTAATATGTAAAAAATAAATAATTAATTGCATGCTGGTTAAAGACCAAAATCTGATCATAATAATACTGAATATATGACCAAAAACAAAGTCCATATTTTTATATATATAAAAAACTGTGTAAATATTACTATGTTTCAAACTTAATCAACAAAAAGGTACAGTATCAAATTCGAAATCTTTTATGCAAAATTAATATGTTATCTATTTAAAGCTTTTAATTTTAACACGCTTTTGATAGACACAAATTCATTTAAACCAGGGAAAATGTATGCAGCCGTTTTGATTTGCCAATACAACTCATTTTGTTCTAATAAAAGTTGCCAAGGCCCTCTCGGGTCTAAAAGTGTTTTGTGTACAACCAAAAATAAAAACTCATGTGTTGGAAATTGTAAAATATGCCGAGCAAGAGCATTGTTAACATCACCTTTACTAACAGCATAACAATGCTCAGATATTCTTTGTTTTAGTTTCCGCCGGTCTTACCTATATAAAATGAGGGACAACCTGACAGCAAGCTGCATATACTACAGCTTTGGACTCACAATTAAAGGAGCCATTTATTGTGTAGTGTTTGTAATTAATATTGATGTCAGTAGTCACTTGAATGTGTTTACACTGTGTGCAATGCCCACATTTACGCATACCTTTATGTACCCGCTTGTTCGTACCTAGATGCTCATTCTTATGACTTTCCAACAGATTTTAAGGTTAAAACCCTTCTAAAAGTGAAGCGGGTCTGATACCTAGCTTAGTACAAGTGGACGGTTCTTCCAAAATGAATGCCCAATTTTTATAAAATCTCTTTGACTCTTGCCGTATCAGCTGAAAAAGTAGATAGGAAACTGAGATGTAATAACGTGACACTGTCATCGTTTTTGCCATGCTGTCGTGTAATTAGATTAGTATTGGTAGTAATACCATCCTTATATGCTCTACTAGTTAAAATAGGTTTAAACCAACCTGTGGATCTCTTATCTTTAACTTCTGTAAGTGTTTCTAAAAATAATTTGATAGGATACCCCCTACTTGTGAACATGGACTTCATCTTGTTACATTCTAAGTCAAAGTCAACATCTTCAGTAACCATCCGTGCAGCTCTCACCAACTGGCCTTTAACAACTGCCCTTTTCTGGTGATATGGATGTTCACTAGTATAGTGCAGGAAGGCACTGGGGTAGGTAGGTTTCCTATAAATGGTAGCTTTATACTGCTTGTTATACCTGTCATTAATCAGTTGTACATCAAGATATGTTATGCTATCTACCCCTACTTGATGAGTGAATTCAAGAAAATTGGTTTTGTTGGTAATATGTTGTATGAATCCTTCGATCGGTTTGATGTCACCTTGCCATACCAGACACATATCATCTTGGTATCTGGTGTACCATAGTACATTTTCCTGAAAAACACTATCAGGGAACAAAAAATTATGTTCCCAATATGCCATGACACTGTTGGCGAAACTGGCACCGCATGGGGACCCCATGGCTACCCCTTTGTTTTGTAAAAATATATTCTTGTCAAACATAATATAGTTATTAGAAAGAATCAGATCCTAAAGTGTTTCAACCAGACATATTTTATCATGCTCTACATTCTTGGACAACATAAATTCTCTCACCCATTCTATACCCAATTGGTGGGGGATGACTGTGTATAGATCTTTTACATCGATCGTAACAAAAATGTTGTTGTCCTTATACTCCAAGTTGTTAATATTATCCAGGAAACTCCATGAATCATGACATATTTGTAACTCCTGGTTAATAAGTGGTTTAAGAATACTATCTACCAATTTAGCACAAGCAAAAGTAATCGAACCCCTACCATCAACAATGGGTCTAAAAGGGGGGTTCCTAATATCCTTGTGTAGTTTTGGAGTCCCAAAAATACTAGGAATTCTAGGTGCTGCCATAGAAAGATACTGAAACGTGTCTATATCAATAGACCCTTCCAGAAATAAATCGTCAAGAGCAGTTCTAATGTGCCTGTATGCAGTATTAACCTGATGTAAACTAGCAGGGGTATATGCCTCAAAATCCATGTGTTCACGCATCTTACTAACGTAGTTAGACTGATTCATAAACACCATGCCCCCTCCCTTGTCCGGCTTCATAACTCTAATACCATAATTGTGTATCAAGTCGATGTATTGTTTGTCCTCAGAAATAATGTTAGTGTGCGTTAATCTAACATGCATATCATTATCTGATAGTCTCCTTAAATCTATCTCACACATTTTTTCAAAGGACATTAATGTGGGTACAAGTGGGGGGTTAAACAAACTAGAAACTCGTAGAGAGTTCACAAGTGTAGAATTGGTCCCCATTAGAACCGCTAAATTCAATTTGCGCACATACATTTTAAGATCAACTATCATTTTTACAAAATTAGTTTTCTGATGAGGGACAAAGGAAAGACCTTTAGCAAAGAAATCAACCATATTTTGATCTACAGTTAAAGCAGTATAGTTGAAAATTTTAAAGTCACTGTGTGTGCTCAATAAAATTTCTGGTTCATTAGGTGCAATTGGTGTTATCTCCTCCTCTTGTTCCTCCGATTGTTCTTCCAATTCCCTTGCCGTCTCAGGTTCGATTGATTGTTCTGGTTGTTGTGGTTTGAATCCCTGTCCACTTGAAAAACCTGATTGTTAGCAGTTGAACTAGAGCCATTAACATCATTCAACTGCTGCTGGTTAAGTTGTGTTTGGTTATTTCTTATTCTTTCACTTCTACGTAAAGGTTCTTCCAGATGAGCATTATGGTGAAAGGAGTTATTGGGACCATTGTTGTTAGGTACAAAATCAGGTCTAGAACCCATATAATCTTGAATACCATTCATGTGGGTGACTGGGGGGCAGGGTATGCCTTGTTATGGACATAAGCCTGTACATCTCTGTCAATTTTTTTCTTTTTGGTGGCTAACAATTTGTTAATGGTAGCATCAATACTTGAATAAATTCTGCAATAGTCATATTTATACTGTTCAAAGTTGTGATCCCCACAAATAGAATGTTCCATTATTTCAAGTTCAGTTTTAAAAGTAGCAATTTCAGTGCTTATCATATTAAAGTTTTTAGTTGCTTTAGCATTACGTTATTCGTATTTGCTTATTTCAGCTTTCTCCTACCATTCAACTCATTTTTCTTTTGATTTTTAGTAGTTAGGAATTTTGTTCCAAAGCATGGGGAGTCTCTGTGACAGGAATCTATCCCTCCAGCATGTTCTATTTATTGTTGTGGTAAGGTTTAGCTCACTAGAGCGAGTGACTCACAGTGACTTGGATTTCTTTAGGTGGAGCATGTCCATCAATTCTGAGTTGGACATGGCTTTGTAAGTTAAGCAGAGATCACCCCTGAGTAAGCGATATGCCACTGAGTACATGGACTGAATCTTAAAGTATATAATTGCTCATTGTCCCCTTTGGCAGTGAAGTACCCCGGCTAATTATTATATACAAAGAATTCCTCTTGGGAACGCATGTTGGTAGCAATCTACACTTTCATCACTATGTGTCCATAGTGGTGACACACACATTCTGCATTGCGTACATCATACATATGGAAATCACATACAAGACCAGGCTGGTCATATCCCTGCTGCACTCTACCCTTATTAGACCACTAATTGAGTACAATGCTCCCTTCTATCTGTACCTCTTCAGGAACCTGCAGCAATTGGAGAAAACACAGGGTTGTGCCTGGGAGACTCCAGGACCTCCAAACATGACATACATGTAAAGACTGAAAGACCTGTCAGTTTAATCAGTATTATGAAGGCTGCTAACAGGTGATCTATGTCTGCCCTACAGAGCAGTGTCAGACCCTGCCCTACTGGAAATGCTGCACATCTGCAATTCAAATGGGACAAGAATAACTTGGCAGGGTTGTCAACCTAGCCTGTGACATAAACAGAACATGCTGGGGAGACAGATATATACACCAGTGACTCACACCCTTCTGTAATAGGCTCCCACTGTGTGTGAATCAGTGCTCTTCAGTGACCCTGTTCAGGCAAATGTTTGTTATTGATTGGGTGATTGTAAAGTCACCTCTGGTGTGGTACATATGTCCCACATAGACAGGACCAATTAATGCTGCTTACAAAATCGATCTGCTAACAATGACCATCCAACAATGCTCAATAAGGGTACTTGTGTTTTTAAACTGCTAGGTTTCTAAACACTGTAAGGCCATTAGGTTAGTTGCTAGTTGAAGCTATGACCATTTGGAGGTCTCCCAACATTTTGTCGCCCACATGGCCTGCTGATGTTATCTACTATATAATTCACCTGCAGTCATATAAAAATCAGACTTGTGTCATGGTGCTTGCATAATGTACTATGCTCTGCAGTCTGCATACCTAGATAGGTAGGGGCTCTGTTCTCCATTACAGTCAAACAGGTGTGTGTTTTTGTCTAGCCAGAAGAATAGAAGTGTGTATCCTACAGTTACCACTCCAATCCCATGGACTGGCAGTATTTTGATTATTGTACATGCTTACATATCAATTTCATGCAGGCCTCCCAACATCTTCTCTGAAACATGCACTGCTGATGTCATTCATTATAAGTTGGCCTACAGCTGTTTAAAAATCAGACTTGTGCCATGGCACTTGCATAAAATACTCTGTTCTATAGTCTGTGTGCTTAGATAGATAGGGCTTCTATTCTCACTGCAATTAACTGTATGTGTATAGCCAGAAGAGCAGAAGTGTGTATCTTGCAGTTACCTCTCCAATCCAATAGATTGACAGCATTTTGATGCTTTCACATGCCTACACATCCATTTCATGCAGGCCTCCCTACTTCTTCCCTCTAACATGCACTGCTGATGTCATCCACTATAATTTGGGCTGCAGCCATATAAAAGTCAGACTTATGCTGTGGCACCTGTATAAAGTACTGAGTTCTATAGTCTGTGTTCTTAGATAAGCAGGGTTCTGTTGTCACTGCAGTCAACTCGACATGCCTGTCTCTCCACAGAAAAGCAAAAGTGTCTATCCACAGTTACTGTTCCAATATCAAGGAATGACAGTATTTTGATTCTAGCAGATACCTACACATCTGTTTCATACAGACACCCATAATCTTGTCTCCCACATGGCCTGCTGATGTCATCTACAATAAGTTCGCCTGCAGTCTTGTAAAAGTCAGACTTGTGCCATGGCAGTTGTGCAATGCAGTGTGTTCTGTAGTCTGTGTACTTAGAGAGGTAGGGGTTCTATTCCTCACTGCAGTCAACTTTGTGTGAGCTGTTACTTGACATTACAGAGAGTATTTTATACCAGCATGTGGGACACTGTTATATTTTCCTCAATAGACACTGATGATGGCATCAGCTATAAAGTGTTGTCTGAGACACTCCAAGATGGACTTGAGCAGTGGCACTAATGTAAAGTACTGTATTCTGTAAACTGTATACTTGCATAGGGGTTATATTCTTATTGCAGTCAAGTGTAGAGATGATGTATAGAGAGCATTTTACACAAGCATGTGGGACACTGGTATATTCTCCTCAACAGAAAGTTCTGATGTCATCAGCTATGTCAGATTTTTGGATATGCAGTACTCTCACAAGTGCAGGGTCAGAGACTGGCCTGGAGGCAAGGCAGAAGTCATCTCATCCTATACAATAAAGATTGCAGTGACATGGTTTTTAACATATCCAGATACATCATGGTATTGTTTGTAGGTGCTGTGTTATCTTGCTGAGAAAGACCTGTGGTCTATCCAGCTGCTACATGTGTCTGATGAGGTACATAAAAAAGAGAGCATGATACTTTATTAGTGCTGTGATGAGGTTTGACTATAGTGTTGTCATACAATACTAAGCTCTCAATATGATGGCATGACTTATGATGTGCATAACATAGGATTTCAATACCAGTGTGGACACTTGGCCAAATTTCAAAGTGCTATCTACATGTGTTCCCAGTGCTTGCCTCACTGGGTTTCTGCATAGTAGGACTGTCGTCAATGCTGTGATTAACATATAATTACATTTTTCAGATGGACAACATTACACACATTTCTACATTTATTTGAAGATCATATGCCTTTGTCACCATTCAGTTGTGTGTTTTAGCTCCTCCTGTATTATGTTATCACCATTGGTGGACTCATTTGCACACAATATGCAAGAATCAGCAAACCTGGTAAGCCAAAGACTATATACTTGAGCGTGAAGTGTCAAGAAACAGAGTTCAAACCATGAAGAGCCAAGTACAGATCAATGAGGTTTGCCAGCGGTGACAGCTCTTCTGGCACAGGTTGATTCACCAACCTTCACTTGATGTGTTCTGTCAGTGAGCCAGTTGACTGTCCATCAAGTGACATAAGGGTTAATCTCCAGCTTGGAGGTTTTGTCAATGATACCTGCATGGGGGACTGTGTCAAAACCCTAGGTCAGATCATGATAGGCAGTATGCATTGTCTTACCTTAATTAAGGCATATCACATGGAATCAATGGGTTGTGACAACATCACAGATCACCTATGACATGAATGCACAGTTCAACACACCATTCACTTGTCCTGTGTTCCCATGCAAGGGTGTACATCAACATGTATCCACCTGAGTTGGGAGACAGCACCTGATGTATGTATGTAGAGAGACATCACAACTCTCCTTGACTGTGAGGTAGACTAACATGTCATCATGGACCTCTTCTACATGCACACTAGTAATACTCCAGGTGTGTGCAACAGACCTGTGTGAGTTGTTAATGCTACATCAAGCTCACTACATCTGATAGATGTCCTCCAAGAGGTTATCGAGGGCATGCATGCTGACAGCAGTACCATCTTGGAGAACTTGACTAGGTCAAGGCATTTTACACAAATCCACAATGAGGTATTCAAACAACACTGTCGTATGTGTGTCGATAGACCATGATGCTTTGCCAAAGATGGCCTGCACCTGTTGTCCCTGGGATTCCGTATACTGGCTAAGGGTCTTGCTGCCCCTATAGTGCCTTTTTTAGGCAAATGACAAATTCACCACCATAACAGGAAAGGAAAAACTGAAGGTAATGCTTCTCAATGCTAGAAGTCTAAATCTCAAAATGTACTCACTCAAGGCACTCCTTAAAATGGAGAACATTGATATCTGTGCAGTGACTGGGACCTGGTTCAAGGCTCTAGAAAGCACCCCTGCATTACCAGGCTCTAACTCATGCCACACTTTTTGGCCATCTAACCTGGACCAGAACACCAGAGGCAGAGGTGTGTCCATATTCATAAAGGATATCCACATCTCCAGGCTAGTTGAGCAGCTTAATGCATCCAAGGTTATCCAAGTGCAACTAACTCTGGGCAAAACTGCAATCCAAATTGTAACTTGCTACAGATCCCCTACCATGCCCCAGGATTCCAACTCTTCTTTTCTTGATATACTGCTAAATATTAGGGTTCAACCAAACACCCTAATAATGGGTGATTTCAACTACCCCACCATTAACTGGGAAAACTACTCATGTACCAACTCCTTCGCTCAATGTTTTCTGGAATTCATAAATTCAAATGCCCTGGATCAACTTATCCACACCCCCACCAGGGACAACAATGTCCTAGACCTAGACATTACCAACATGAGTGACCAGTGTTCCACCCCTGAAGTCAACTCCTCATTGGTCAGATCCGACCATAAGCTAATCACCCTAGATATCCACATTCTGCCCCCACCCACCATTAAGGAAACCATGGTAAAACATTTCTCCAAAGCCAACTTCATGCTTCTTAAGACAGAAGTGGCGAACTTCCTGACACCATGCAGATGGACAATACAGTTATGGCTGCTCAATCCTACACAAATGCACTCTATAAGCACTTACACACGTGCATGGATCATGCTAACCCAAACAGAACCAAGACGCTATCCTCCAAAAAAAGGAAGCCAATCTGGTGGTCTCCTGCCATAAACAAACTCTACAACAGAAGGAAGAAACTGTTGCAAAAGCGAATAAATTCCCATGAGTGGAGAAGCTCCCTGGTCAGCCTCAGTAAGAAGTTGAGATCCCTTATAAGATCCTCCAAAGCTAGCTACAAAAACAAAATCACCACTGATTCTAAGGGCAACCACAAAGCATTCTATAGCTATGTCAAGAATCTCAATGACAACACCCAGATCTGCTCTGAGTTACAGCACAATGGCACAAAAATTACAGAGCCAACTGATATTGCCAACATCCTGGCAGATAAGTTCAGTGCTAACTTTACCCCCCTCTCACCCCCTAAAGGACCCATATCTCTACAGGAAGAATGCAGAGTCCCTGTAATCACATCTATGCAGGTAAAAGCTGCTCTCTCTAAAACCAAAAACATAGCTTCCATGAGACCGGACAACATCCTAGGCTGCGTTTTACATGAACTTCAGAATAAACTAGCTCCCCACCTAAGCACCATGTTCAATCATAGTCTCACATCAGGCTTTATGGCCACTGAATGGTGCACAGCAACAGTTATCCCACTCCACAAAGGGGGAGCCACCACCGATCCTGGGAACTATCGCCCTATTAGCCTGATGAGCCTGGTCTGCAAGGCCATGGAACATATCATCATGGAACTCATAAACAAAGACATTGGTAACCTCCAAACTCTGGACCCCACTGAGTTTGGGTTTGTGAAAGGCAGATCATACCTTCTGAACCTGATCGACTTCTTTGAGGCAGTCACCAAAGGCGTAGACAAGGGTAAGGTGGTTCAAACTGCCTATATTGACCTCGCCAAGGCTTTTGACACCATCCCCCATTCTGGAAATATAGCTAAATTCACTAAACTAGGTATAAATCCCTACGTCACAAGATGGGTTGCCAACTGGCTCACTGACAAACCTACACTGTAAAATCTGCAGACTCCAAATCTGACTTCAAACCAGTGAAAAGTGGAGTATCACAGGGTTCAGTCCTGGGACCTCTCCTGTTTGGTATCTACTTCTCTGAAGTACAGGCTAACACAGAAGGCCTCTGGCTAATGAAGTTCGCAGATGGCTGCAAACTAGGAGCCATAGTTGAATCCCCAAATGATGTGGACATTCTACAGAAGGGCCTCACTGAGACAGATGCCTGGTGTCAGAGACATGGCCTCAAGCTCAATGCCAAAAAGTGCATTGTCATCCCCTTTGGTAAAAACTCTGTACCCATGAAGTACCACATAAACAGCAGTCTACTTAATGCCGAATGTGTGATAAGAGACCTTGGGACCCAGGTGGACACTAGTCTCTGCTTTGATAATTACATCGCCACAGTAGTCAGGAAATCCTTCTATGTGGTACACCTCATCACAAAAGGGTTCTCATCCAAGAAAAAATAGGTCATTCTTCCCCTCTACTCAGCACTCATTAGACCCATTATAGAGTACAATGCCCTTTTTGGAATGTACCTCACAAGACATCTGCAGCAGCTGGAAAGGCCACAGAAGTACTTCACAAAGAGGATTACTGGCCTCAAACAGATGCCCTACACTGACCGTCTCAAAAAACTCCAGCTTTACTCTGTAGCATATCGCCTACTCCAAGGAGATCTCTGCCTAACATATAAAGCTATGTTAAACCCAGAGTTGTTGGTCATGCTACACCTAAAGAAATACCAGTCCCTCTGAGCTACACACTCTAGGGTCCTAGACCGTGTCACCACAATAAACAGTACAAGCTGGAGGGATTGATTCTTGTCCCAGAGACTTCCTATACTCTGGAACAAGCTACCCATCTATGTGAAGCAAAGTTCCTCATTAGCACTCTTCAAGAAAAATCTTGATGAGTGGATGGGAAATAGGAAATACACCCCGGGGATCACTTCTGTGGCTCTGCTCAACAGGGGCACAGGAAATTAACTTTCTTGGGTGGCATAAGCCAGGGAACCTTGTTGGCTAGGCTTACTTAGGCCATTGGGTCGGTAGCGTTGTACCTACCTATGAACCTATGTGGCCATAAACAGCCATATCACCAAATGGGTAGACCAATGTATGACTTATGTGGCATCTCACTATGTTGAAATGTGTGATGTGACCTATATGTCAGGTCCAGTGATCAGGTCGGTACATCAGGGGTGTCATCTAGGTCCTTTCCTGCCCTTTAGTTAAGTGATGGACATCACAGATGACATACACATGCTGTGTCCAAACAGCTGCCTGAAGGACTACAGATTGTGGGCATTCATTGACTCCATCTGTGATATTAGTATAATACAGGCTATCAACACATATAAAAAACTGTGGTCACAGCCATGACAACATCTGCATTGACAAAAAACATGAAGGGGATTTGTTGAATCAGAATCAAACACACCACCCAAGTATAATGTGGACATCACACCCTATAATCAGACCAATAGGTATGTGACCCATGTTCTGGACTAGATAGTAAGTGGTACTTCCACCAGCATGTGGTCACATTGCTGACTAATCCCTTGAATGTAACACAAGTACTGGGTATGTGAAGTATATGCACACCAGAGACCATAATACCTTCATCACACCAATAACTGTGTACAATGCACCCTTTTTCATGTATCTCCCTACACATCTTCCAGTGATACGTAAACTGAAGTGTACGACCTTTGTCACAGTGCACTGTCATGCAGCTTATTGTCCATACATAAGTATTTCTTCTGTGGAATATACATGACTGTCTGATTGTGCAGAACACCAATGAAATTGTTACACCAGATGCATGTGTGCTACCTGTTCTGCTTATGCACACACTACATACATAGGTGTTTGACAACATTAATGGCATGTATATCATTTGTGACAGGGTGGATTGTGCCATGTATATATGCCATGCACACATGGCAGCTAGCCTGTATTGCCCATAGTGTTGCATACAGGTATAGCAGTGACTCTCCTAACACCTCCTGCGGATATTACAGTGCCAGGACAGTGTGCATGGTTACCCTTATAGAGTGTGGTTGTATCATAATAGTTATTCAAGTGTGTGTGGGCACGCACATGCAGGCTCATCTATTATCACTCCACATGACATATGTTATGTCAGAGGCATGGGATTAGTGGCAGTATTATTCTGATATTGCCCATGATTGTGGTTGGTTATTGTAATGTTTTTCATGATCCTTTACCTGTGGCCACCTTGTTGGAGACCTCTGCTGAGACTACACTCACATTCAGGCATATCAGTTTGCACAGCTTCACAATATGCACACTACCCCAATTGTATGCCAGATTCTTGATAGTTGCCCGCTGCATTCTTCACGTAAGGATGCTTATCTCAAACAGACATCATCCCCATTGTTATGTCACCTTGTTGGACAGTCACAGATAACATATTTTCACTGTATAATTCATACTGTACCATATAGATATGTGCTTGATGTTGCTGTTACAACCATTTTCCATTGACATGCCCTCCTCTGCTGTACATAAAGGAGTTTCACCTGTCCTCTTTCCCTGTGTTCATTCCTACAATTCATCTGTGTGTCCCTGTTCAAAACACATAAGTTCCCTGAGTGATCACATTTTATATGGCAGTCCATGTCCTGTTACAGATAATTAACACAGCTTCAGTACAGAATGCCAGGAATAGGATATCACAATACTCTGCACTGTAGGTACACTGTCTTGTACTGTGTTTGGACTATATACTTCATATTCATACCTCTCAAATGTCCAGATATTCATAAGATGTCCAGATGTTTTCCTTATGAAATTAGTGGCTTTCTAGAATATTACTGGGATGATATCCGGACTGATGTGACTCAGTATTGCATACATTTGCATGCATACCTCTCAGCTGTCCTGATTTGCGCAGAGTGATTAGTTTTTCTCAGATATTTGTGATCTTTTCCTCATAACATTTTTGTTTTTTGGTAAATCATTGGCCTGCCATTGTGGAGTGACATTTGAGTTCCAACTTCATGCTCTTCAGAAAGTTCATGCTGATATACAGCCTATTATTCTATTAACTTTCCAACTTTGGAAGTGCAATATTAAAAATCTATCCCTATTTTTGGGCCTTTGTGCCCCCATTTTTTATGCCATTGTCCACATATCTTTGCTCAAAGAGGATGACTAGTATGTTTGAGATTCAACTAGTAACTGAAAAAAAACAAAAAAAAAAAAAAGATCAGAAATTGTTCCGGCACAAGAAAGGTCGTCAATGTAGGCAAAAATTAGCAAGTCGAGTTTAGTAAAGCAATAATATAATTAGCACTAAATAAAACCATAGAAGCTATAACACCAAGAATAGCTTATTATTCCATGCAGTACACAACCAAAAAGAAAAGCATTTATCTCTTTGTCCTGTGTACTATATGGAATACCAAGGATCTGTGATGATCGTTGTTGATGATGGCCTTTATTTTGATAAATCTTCGCTTACTTACTAACTGACTGTTTTTTTTTTTACATTGGACAACCTTCATTGTGCCGGATTTTGGTTTGATCTACTGTTTTTTTATGTTTGAGATTCATCTAAGGCAAATATGTCCCTATTTCTGTTAATGGTCCCTGCATTATGTTGGCCTTTGTAGAGATATGTTGCACTAACAGATTCACAGGTATCTATGAAGCCCTGATGGTCATTGTGGCATTCCATGCAAATCCATGGATTGTAGGTGCTCTGCTTTAAACAGAATTGTATCTGCATTTGCCTACATGGATTCTTGGCTGGCAACACTATTGCGACCCACAAAACCTAACTTAGGTACACTGCACATCATTAATATGCATTGCATGCTACAGCTCACCGCGCGCTTTGTGCAAACATGTAAACTCCATGTAGGCTCTGCGTGAAGCCTACACGAGTTTTCTGAATACTGGAGAGAGATAAAATATAACCTTTTTATTTTGGGAGTGGAACGAGAAACTGATGGACCTACTCAAACCTAATACCTATGAATTTTGCTGTGATTGTTGCATAATCATTCTCAGATAGTGTTACTAAGAGACACATGGATCTGATTATGAAATGCTGGTGAAGATAAGCAAGCCAAATGTTTTTTTTTTTGCAGACGCTTAACCCAGCTGGTGTAACTGATGCTGACATTTAGGCAATAGAACATTTTGTAGGAGAAACATTCTATGATTGTTTTGAATATGATTTGGCAATGAACAAAGTGCTTACTTTTTTGAAAACATTTAAACTGTGTGTTAATGGCATCATTTTTTTATTGTATAAAATCCTATTGTGAAGCATATTTTCTGAGGTTTCCTTCTGGTACTTTGTTAAAGAGGACATTTTTCAGTAATTATTATCTTGTGATTCTCTTCATGAGGTTATGAAAACTTTGTCCTCAGTGAGGATATTGAATGAGTACTGCCAAACACACACTGATGTGAAACTGGACTTTAACTACCTTGTATACATTCCTAATATTTTATATGGTAAACAGTCAAGTTACTTTGGATAAACATTTTGAGTGTACAAACCTGAGTATATTTAAGATGGCCATAAAGAGCTGAGTCCTTACCTTGTCATGTTGAAGTGTAATCATTTAGAGATTTACATTTTTTTGTTATTTAGTTAGTTAGTTAGTTAGTTAGTTAGTTAGTTAGTTAGTTAGTTAGTTAGTTAGTTAGTTAGTTAGTTAATTTGCATTTGTTTAACAGGAGGTCTACTGGGCCAGGGTGAGCCCGTTTTCAGGACAGGCCGGGGGAGAAAAGCTCCAAAAACAAACAATATGATAAAACTACAGAATCAATATACATAAATCAAGCAGCAATGGTACAGAACATTACATTACAGAACAGGTGATACAATAAAATAGATAATGCTTTTTCTATAGATGTTAGATTTTAAGTATACAAGCCAAACAAGAATACAGTTGATGACATGGGATAATAGCAAATGTGTGAACAACATAGTTTTGCAGTTTTGCAGTAGACAGGGAAAAATGTAGAGCAGCAGATTACAGATTCTGAGAGTAAGGTATAGCCTTAGAGCTACTGCTGTATAGGCATCACGCCTGAGTAGAAGATATGGTAAGTAACTGATGTAGTAGATTACGTGCGGCTGGGTGGCACATGTTGGACTTAGGAAGTTGGAATCACTGAATGTATATATGAGGAATATGAGCAGTAAGTGAGATGGGGAGGAAAAGTAGGAAGGCTAGGAATACTGGGTTTGTTTATAGTCAGTGCTGGTACATGTACATAGCCAATGGGAGAACAGGTGTTCTTTCAGTGAAGTCTTAAAGCATTCAGGGTTGCTAGTAGACCTAATTGAGGGAGGGAGATCAGTCTATAGTTTTGCTATAGCATATGGGTAATGCATTTGACGGTAGGAAAGGTTAGGTTTTGCTGAATTAAGGAGCATCTGATTGACTTATCACAGAGGTCTATTTGGCTGATACATGGTAAACAGAGAGGATAGGGCAGGACAACTAGAAAGCTTCTAGATTAGCTTATGAGCTGTGGTTAGTTGCATGTATGTTAGATGTAGGGGATGTTCTAGCCAGTTTAAACATTGGAGTGATATGCAGTGGTGGGAGGAGGAGTGTTTGGCACTGGTTACAAATTTTACGATTTTTATTGTAGCATGAGTCCAGTTTGGATTTAAGAGAGAAATGTATATTAGTAAGGAGAGGTGTACCATAGAGCAAGGATGGAAGTAGAAAGGAAGAGGCAAGTGATAGTCTTGCTACATAGGTGAGGAAGTATTTGTACTTGTACAGGATCCCTAGTTTCTGATTTTATTTATGTTTGTGTTAATATGCTTGTAGAAACTTAGGTGTTCATCCATGATGACTCCTAGAAGTTTGGTATATGGGACTACTTCAAGGCAAGTGTTCTTGAGTGAGTTGATGGTAAAATCTTTTTTGGTTAGGGATGCTGTTTTTTTGGGGGGTGAATAACATGAGTTTGGTTTTATTAGCATTTAGAGCTAAATGGTTATTATACATCCAGGTTTCAGTGGAGGTGAAGGCATTGTGGGTGAGTGTAAGTAGTTCTGAAATAGACTTGGCCATGCAGATGATGGTGGAGTCATCTGCATATTGTATGACATTAGCATAGGGTATGCTGGTATGGAAATCATTAATGAAAATCCTGAAGAGCAGTGAACCTAGTATGGACCCTTGTGGAACTCCAGTATTGATGTTGAGGAAAGAGAGACAGGGATTGGTGCCATCTGGTTGCTTGTTGTCTATCTGTAAGGTAGTTAGAGAACCAGCCTAGGGTAGGGGGAGATATGCCTTAATTGGAGAATTTGGTTAGAAGAAGTGGGTAGGAGACAGTATCAAATGCCTTGGAAAGGTCAAGAAATAGTGAGGAGACAAGGTATCCTGAGTCTTGAGCATGGTTGACCGTGTCCAAGAAAGATATAAGAGCAGTGGTGGTGCTATGACTAGGCCTAAATGCATGTTGTGTTGAGGAGAACAGGTTGTGGTGTAGTAGGTAGTTAAGTAGTTGGCTATGGATACATTTTTCCAGAATTTTGGAGATGGGAGAGAGAATGGCAATTGGACAGAAGTTAGATATATCATTATTGTTTCCACCTCTGTGGAAAGGGAGGATAAATTCCTTTTTTCCAGATGGTTGGAGTGAAAGACTCTTGAATAGATCTGTTTAGTAGTATACTAATGTGATAGGCTGTAGTGTCTGCTGATTTTTGGAGGAATCCTGATGGTAGGTTATCTGGAGCATTTGATCCAGGTTTAAGTTTATGCAGGAGTTTTTTTATGGTGGAGGTAGGTATGGGTATGAGAAAGAAGTTTGGTCTTGTTGTAGCAGATAGTTCTGGGTGCAGTGGATTGATTACAGGGAAGTTGGCAGTGAGGTTGACTATACTGTTTTTAAAGAATGAGTTAAAAAGTGAGGACTTGTCTGGATCAGGGGAGGGATTATCACTTTTGCCTGGGTATAATAGAGAGTTATGGACCTCCAAACCTTTTTAGAATTTTGCATATGGTCGTTTTGTAGAGTAATGTAGTAGTCTTGTTTGTTTTTGATGACAAGTCATTTTACTTGATTATACAGTTGTTTGTATTGAGCGAGGTCTGCAGGGTTTTTACTTGTATGCCATAATTGCCAGGCCTTATCCCCAGTGACGGCTGGTGACTTAAAATTGAAGGGGGGCTGCAGGAGACAGCTGAATGGGTGGGGCCAATGGGAAGGGTGTGGCCAACTAGAATGGGGAGGAGCTATGCTCAAAACCACAAAAACTGGAACTTTAATTAAATATGCTGCCCTGGGTGCCAAACCATCATTATGAGAGTCCAATCAAGACAAAATGAAGTGTAGAAGAAAAAAATATTTCAATGCATTGGCTGCATGACAGCTTACTTAATATCAAGATGGAAAAAAAGGTTGTCAGGCATGAAAAAAAATTACTTTTTAAATACATTACTGGAATGCCAGTCAAAACCAAGTACAAGAAAAACAAGCAGCACTCATCTCAAACCACTTCTCCTTGCACTGCAGTTCTAATTATAATTTATATTCAGCTTTATAAAAAATACCACGGACATGCTGAAAGTAGCAGTGATACCCCCACATGTAAAAATGTTTCTTATCCAAAAAAGACCTGCTGCCTGACAAGTATCTACTTGTTTCATTGGGAAAACATGATCAAAGTAAAAAATGAACAGCAAAAAGAAACAAGCTCAAGATAAATTGCTTAAAGGATTACTGCACAGGTTATGGAACACACATGATAGATTAGCATTCTGTTTAGTTTATGGGTAAAGCCTGCAAAGATGACTGCAAGGCTCCAACAAAGGTAATGAGCTTCTTAAAATACTGTAATCCTGTCCTTTATTACAAATACTGTCATATGCATTTCAATACCCAAGGCTTATACATTATCTAGTTATGCAAGTATTCTCTGCATGGCAACAACAAAAAGGCTTTCAGTGTTGGTAATTATTTAACAGTAAGCTTACTTGCATCTTATAATCTCAGACAAGCTTACCTGATGGTCATGAAATAATTGCTAGTTAAACATAGAGCAACAGGCACTTTTCGAATAAGAAGCATAATCAACAGTATAAAAATATGACAAAAAAAACAGAACATTCTGTAAAATCAAGCAAGACAGATGAAAAGCCAATGCAGTACTTGTGTCTACCTTGGATTGGGGGGGGGGGCGATACTCTGCACAATTACACTGCATAACTGCTCCTTGCCTTGCTTGGACATTTCCAGAGTCACTACATGGGGGAGTGAGGTGCAACAAGTATGTCACAACTTGAAATGTCTCTGGCTGACTGCAAAGGCCCTGACACATTTGTCATAACGCTCAACTACAAAGCAAGAGATCTGGACAAAGTCAGGCCCAAACTTAAGGATGATATTTAAATTTTGTTCTTATAAACTTCCTAATAGAATAGTAGGTCTTGCATTACTATGAATTTTCTAAAGGGTATGAAATCTGAAACTGAAATGTCTGTCATTATTTTCTTACTTCAATCTTTAATGATTTGCCACTAATTTGCCAGAAAACCACAATTTTATGAAAAATGGACCAAAAATGTGATGCAAAAATAGAAAATAGCCACACAATACAGCTGGAAAACTGTCAAAGAAGGGACACTTTTTAATATTAGCACTGTTAGCTTGAGCAGCTGACAAAATAAACAAATCTACCCGCATTTCTGAAATAAAAGTAATCTATAACTCTGATTATCCTGTTTTCTTCCAAAACTGACATTTTGCGGAGGGATTAGAGGGAGAGCAACATTTTTGAGCCAAAATCAGGGACAGTTGAGAGGTTTGGATATACCCAATTCTATAAAGCATTTTGCACATACCTCTCAACCTGTTAACGCAGGAAATCTGGACAAGGCCAAATATATTGGGGGAATATACAAACAGTACTAAAATTGCTCTTGTATAAACTTAGTTGATAGATCAAATCTTGCTTTAGCATGCATTTTATTGAAGGTTATGAAGTCTGAAACTCAATGTCTGCCATTATTTAGTGACATAATTCCTAAATGATTTGCCAGAAAGCTACAAATTTTATGAGGAACAAACCAAAAAGAAGAAGCAAAAATCTATTCATTCTGTGAAAATCTGGACAGTTGAGAGGTATAGTTCAGCTGAGCTGGGGCTGTCTGAGTTTGCCATCCCCCCCCCTCACAAAATCATGGTTGAATGGAGCCACCCCTTGCAGCCATTCCAATGTCCCATTACTTGGCTATTTTGCCCCATTTTCCATAAACACTGCAATGTACATACTGCTTTACTTCTACAATGATTTGGATTTCACTTGAAAGTTTTATTTATTTTATTTATTTATTTATTTATTTATTTATTTATTTATTTACATTTGTTGACTGGGAGTGTTCGACTGGATGTAGATCCATTTTCAGCAGAGGCTTGGGGAGAAAAGCTCCACAGTTAAAATAAACAGACAGTAGTTACATTGGATTACATAGCGATTAACAATTTAACATAGCAATTAATTACAAACATATTTACAGATGAAGGACATAGTACATCAGTAGATAACTAGAATCTATATCTGCAAAGTACATAACAAGACATTAACACATGTTACAATAAGAAGTTCCTGCTGTATAATAAGTACTAGGCTTATGAGCATCTGGGCTTGCTACAATCAAGGTAGTTATTGGGGTTGAAAGAAAGGTAGTGGTTGGATGGGGTGGGTGATATTAGAGTGGGAGATGCAAGGGCATAGCCAACATGTTTTTAGGTGCGCTTTTAGTAAAGTTTTATTTTGTATTTTACAGCACAAACACTAAAACATCTGCTAAACAAAGCAATGCAGTCTCACAATGAAAATAGACTTAGCATTAAAATTCTGTCCTTGAAACTCACATTCATTGAAACAGCAGTGAAATCCACATTCAAAGAAAATACATGTGGGTAGTATAACGATTAACTTTGGGCTGTTTTCAAATGATAGGCCCCTTGCACACAAAATATACATGTGTTGTGTGATACACCTTCTTGGACTGTATTAAATTATATTCCTTGTATAATACAGTACAGTTGTTAGAGGGTGTTTTAAATTTATTGTTTTGAACATTTTTCCAGTAAACAATGAAACAAAATGCATGCACCAATAATGACAAAACTGCCCAATTGAGAACATTTCCATCATAAAAAAGTCTACTCAAACTTATACAAACCACCAGTATCAGTAAATATGCACAAGCTCTGCAGAAGTAAGTCATCTAAATAATTCCACATTAAAGAGATCAGTAACTAATGAAGAGGTTGAGGCTAGCAAACAACTTTATATTTCATGGTTTCATCTACAAATAAAGTGTCTGTTGCCCCTGAAGAATAAATTGCCTATCTTCCATTAAAAAAATGATAAGCTAGTAAGATTGCAATAGGAAATGGATGGCAAACTGATAACAGGTTCATAGTTAGTATCTTCGCCAAACAGGACATTCCCAGTACGGCAGCATCCACCCCTTGTGGGAGTAGAACCCACAGCTTTCTGCATCAAAAGCAATTATACAACCTGTTGTGCTATTAACAATGCAAGCAGACTCACCATAAGCAGCACTAAACTTCTCTTCCCCTGCAGCTCTCAGCTCCTTTTAAAATCTACTCAATACTTCACTGCATCTCAACTTTGCAGCACAAGAAATCTAGAAAAAGCCAAAATTTATTGGGGGTGTCAAAAGCCCAAAAACCAAGGATACATTAAACATTGCTTGTATAATTTTGGAAAGTTGCTGGAATAAAATGCTGTGTTACCACCATCCATTTTACTGCCCAGGCCCCTATGCAAAACAGTCAGAGCAGCATACCACTATGCCAAATTATCTGCTTTGTGAAAGAGA
This sequence comes from Protopterus annectens, assembly GCF_019279795.1. Classification (NCBI taxonomy): domain Eukaryota; kingdom Metazoa; phylum Chordata; order Ceratodontiformes; family Protopteridae; genus Protopterus; species Protopterus annectens. The sequence goes on along the minus strand of NC_056730.1, from coordinate 372,464,526 downwards.
AGAAGACTGCAACTTAAATGGCTATCATTTAGTGAATTCAGTTCTCACCATAGCTTTCAACCTCTTAGCAGAAAACACCTGGACAAACACAGTAATGAGGGAATACAGCCCTCAAACATATTCAGTGAATTCAGTTCTTGCCATAGCTGTCAACCTTAGCACAAAAAACCTGTTCGAAGCCAATAATGGGGGAATACAGTCCCAAAAATAGGGACAAATTTCAAATATTAATCTTATAAACTTAGAAAATTGCTAGAATAAAAGGTTTTGTGTTACTGTGTATTTTCCGAAGAATATGAAGTCTGAAATTCAAATGACTGTCAGTTTTATTTATTTAATGTTTGTTAACCAGGAAAGTCTGATGAAACAAAACAATTTTCAACAGAGACCCAGGGAGAAATACTGCAGGCACATGTCTTTGTGAAATGGCAAGACACCAGAGCAAACCCAAACAAACACAGGGAGGCGATGCAGACTCCACACAGAAGGCACCCCAGCCAAGAATCAAACCAGAGAACCTGTAGCTGTGAGGCAACAATGCAACCACTGCATCATCAAATATTTAAGGAATTAAGCATTCAAAAACCTGAAGTCTGAAATTCAAATGCCTGTCAATTTTATTTAACATTTGTTAACCAGGACAGTCTGACTTGGAACAAAAAACAATTTTCAGCAGAGGGCCAGGAAAAAATAATGCAGACACATGTCTTTGTAACATGGGAGGACACAAAAGCAGGGAGAAGATGCAGACCCCACACAGAAGGCAACCCAGCCAAGAATCAAACCTGAAAACCTATAGCTGTGAGACAAGAATGCTACCACTGCACCATCAAATATCTAAGCATTTAAATATTTAGAAACCACTGATATTATGACGAACAGAACAGATCACATATGAGGCAGAAATCTGCAAATTCTTTACAAATGGTAGTGTGTAGGGAATTCAGGCCCTTGCCCCCTGCATACAAGGTGCAAGGCTCAAGCCTGAGGTATTCCCTACCACACCACCATGAGTTCTCTGTAGCCACTAGTTTTTACACACACATACACACACACACACACACACACACACACACACACACACACACACACACACACACACACACACACACACAGACACACACACACACACACACTCCTTCATCTCTTCCGAGCAATCCTGTGATTGCGGTGTATGTTAGATATCCACCTTCATCACCGACAAACACATCCATTGAGCAAATCCACCCTGTAATTGCGCTGGTGTACGTTAGCTGCTAGCGATTGGTCCAGCACACCTCATTAGCTGCTAAATGCACCTTGATTGGTCCAGCCTGCTGCTGCTGCAGTCCAGAGTGCCTTCATTCTGTAATGTCACCACCGCACAGACTGCTGGGCATCTCAGGGCCGATATGCCTTTCCCCCTATCTAGACTGCTGAGAAAGCAGTCTGAGAGTGTCCCCGTGTATCTAGAGTGTGCGTGCATGCGAGGAGTACTTCTAGGAATTACGGTAATGTGTTTCTTTTACTGTTTGTTTTTGTGTTTCTTTATTTTTCTTTATTTTTGTTTTCTAGGTGGGAGGGCTACAGTCCTGCAGTCCTATAGCATGAGCCGCCCCTGCTTATCCCTAGCTTTCATAAGTTGTTTGGTGGATTTGGTAAGCCAGCTGGCCTGGTTGGCTTTCACTCTCCTATGTCATAGAGGTGCAAGCTTGTTTAGTACATGGAGGAATACTGAGTTAAATAATTCAACAGCATCACTCAGTGATATGACTTTAAGTGGATGCCAGTTGATATTTTGTAGGGTATTGTTAAAGGCAGTTGGGCAGAAGTGGGATAGGTCTCTGGTATGCTTATAGTGGTGTATATTAAGCAATGGAGTTGAATTGTAAATTATGTATGCTGGTAGGTGGTCAATAATGCTGTTAGGTAGAGTGCCAGTGGAGGAGATTTTACTAGAGTCAGAGACAAGAACCCAGTCTAATATTGAGCCATTGTTTTTGTTTGGTCTGGTTATGGTAGTAATGGGTTGGGTATACTTAAACTGTTGATACTGTTTGTCAAGTGATGATGTATGATGTATAATCAGTTTTAATTCACATCAACAAGTATGATTGTTTCATTCTCTATATTTTTGGATTACCAGGCTAGTATTTCCTCAAGTACTGGGATATTGTTACATGGGGAATATATGTAACTATAATGCAGATGTTTTTGCTGCTATTCATTTTCAAGTAGGATATTAGTATTTCTGGTGTAGAAAATATGGGAGTTTGTTTGTTATATGTGACTGTATTAAACGTATTACGATATATGGGAGCACGACTCAGCACAGCTCCTCATAGTGTCCTGCAGAGTTCTACAAGCATCAGAGAGTGGAAGAGTGACTTTCCTTTGATTTATAAGTATTTTTCTGGCTTTCTATTTTTCGACTGCTGTATTTTGACTGTATTTAGTCTAAAAGCGTATTTTTATTACTTAACTAGCTCTGCAAGTTGATTTACTGTATTTCTGTATGCTTCTGAACTGTTTTGCACTTTAAAAAGATTGTTTTTGCTTAATTTAACTGGTAGGCTACACACTCAAGTGCGCTAGCCGATTTAAAGCATTTACTGGTTGTTACTGTATCTTTTTTGTCTGTTTGTAAAAAAAAGCAAAAAAACAAAAAATATATCCTTGTTTTCCCGCCTTTACTGAACTAGAATAGTCCAGTATTCAGATTTTGCTGATCTCTGGGCTGTGTCATAGTTCCTGTGTTGTCCATATCCTTATTTGGATAGGAGGAAGCTTCTTTGTTCACCAGTGGGAGTGGGGAGCACTGAGCAGCCCATTTGTCCCTAAAGGAGTGGTTCCAGCCCAGCAACTTGTAGTTTATTGGCCGTTTTGGGCCATTTCCTAGCTCTTTCTAACCCCCTGCTATAAAGCCCACTTTAGCCCGCTTTTGCGCTTGTATACGACTCAGCACAGCTCCTCGTGGTGTCCTGCAGAGTTCTACAAGCAGCAGAGAGTGGAAGAGTGACTTTCCTTTTATTTATAAGTATTTTTCTGGCTTTCTATTTTTCGACTGCTGTATTTCGATTGTATTTCGCCTAAAAGCATATTTTTATTACTTAACTAGCTCTGCAAGTTGATTTACTGTATTTCTGTTTGCTTCTGAACTGTTTTGCACTTTAAAAAGATTGTTTTTGCTTAATTTAACTGGTAGGCTACACACTCAAGTGCGCTAGCCAGTTTAAAGCATTTACTGGTTGTTACTGTATCTTTTTTGTCTGTTTGTAAAAAAAGCAAAAAAAAAACAAAATAAATATCCTTGTTTTCCCGCCTTTACTGAACTAGAATAGTCCAGTCTTCAGATTTTGCTGATCTCTGGGCTGTGTCATAGTTCCTGTGTTGTCCATATCCTTATTTGGATAGGAGGAAGCTTCTTTGTTCACCAGTGGGAGTGGGGAGCACTGAGCAGCCTATTTGTCCCTAAAGGAGTGGTTCCAGCCCAGCAACTTGTAGTTTATTGGCCATTTTGGGCCATTTCCTAGCTCTTTCTAACCCCCTGCTATAAAACCCGCTTTAGCGCACTTTAGCGTGACTTTGCGTGAAGTTGCGCATAGTGCAGCATCGGGCAGCGCCGGTTAATCAAGTTTAAACTATTTCTGGCTCTGCTAAGTCTGCTCTTCAGTTTTTCCCTTAGAACTGCTCTACTTTCAATCTAAACAGTCTATTCTCTATCTGAAAAGCCCAGCACTTGCTCCTAAAGCATTTTTACACAGGTAAAGCACTCTTATACAAAAAGAAAGCACTACATCCACCTACAATCCCCTTGAGTACCCATTTCCCTATAGGTCCTTTCTGACTCAGTTACACAGCAATCCCTTACACTATTCTAGCATGTCGAAGGGTCAATTACTGGTGTCCTCTCCAGTTCAGCTGGTGAATCTGGGAATCTTGAGGCAATGTTACAACTGCCTCATGTACACAGACAACCCTCTCCTCCTCCCAACAAATACAAATATATGTGAGAGATGCAACTATATAGCCAAACTGGAGGCTGAGCTCTCTCGACTCAGTACAGGCAAAACCAGTCAGGAGGAGAAGGTAACCACATAAACCACAAACCCAGTCTCACATAGACCTATCACAACTGCAAACCAAACACATAAACACACAAAAACATACTCAGAGGCTCTAATTAAAAATCTACCAAAACAACAGAGGCCTCCAAAGCAGGCATCCAAGCAACCACTTCCTCAAAACATAGCACATGCAACACATAGTTCACAAAGTCAGTGTGCCAAACAGTCACAGCCCTTAAGGCCAAACAACATGCCTGATACACTTGTAATAGGTGACTCCATAGTCAGACACACTGACGACCCGCTCACCAGACTGAACAAGGAAAAGGTTACAGTAAGCTGCCTGTCCGGCGCTAGAATCCGCCACATAACACAAGCACTCAGGTCACTCCAAAGCAAGTACAAATATGACTCAGTCATTGTCCATGCCGGTGTGAATGACCTGAGACGTACCTCCCTGGACTACATGAAAAGAGACATAGAGGAGCTCTCTGATTATGTAGCCCAGGCCGGTATGACCTTGACTCTGAGCAGCATCTTACCCTCACCAAGAATGATGCCACAGTACAAAGACAAAATGATCAGCTTTAACAATTGGCTCAATTACTGATGTCATTCTAAGGGGATCCAATGTCTGTCTGCTTGGGATGACATGCTTGACAAGCCACGCTGCTTCGCAAGGGACGGCTTGCACCTGTCACCCCTGGGCTTCTGGATATTGGCCAAGGCTCTTGCCACCCCTATAGTGCCTTTTTTAGGCAAGGCTCAAAAGACAAACCCACCTCCCTAGAAAACACAAGTGGAAAAAAACTAAGGATAATGCTGCTCAATGCCAGAAGTCTAAACCTCATGATGCACGCTCTCGAAGCCCTCCTCAGTATGGAGAACATCGATGTCTGTGCAGTGACTGAAACCTGGTTCAAGGCTCCTGAGAGCACCCCAGCACTACCAGGTTATACCTCATATCATGCTTTTCGGCCCCAAAACTTGGACCGAACCACAAAAGGAGGGGGAGTATCCATATTCATCAAAGATACCCACACCTCCAGGTTAGTGGCAAAGCACGAAACATCGGAGACCATCCATGTGCAACTAACCGTAGGCAAAACTGCCCTACAGTTTGTAGCATGCTACAGACCACCCTCTCAAACTCAGGAACCCCACTCAGCCTTCCTGAAGACACTGGAGAGTATGAATGTCTCTCCAAATACCATCATATTGGGAGACTTCAACTACCCAAACATAGACTGGGAGCATTACTCAAGCCCCAACACCCTAGGCCAAAGGTTCCTAGAATTCATAAACTCAAATGCAATGGAACAACTAGTCACCACTCCCACAAGAGGAGATAATATACTAGACCTGATCATCACAAACATGGGGACACAATGCTCCAGACCGGAAGTATACCCCTCATTGGTGAGATCAGACCATAAATTAATCTCACTGGAAATCCACATCCCGCCCCCACCCCCAGCACAAAAGACAACAGTGAAGAATTTCTCAAAAGCTGACTTCACACTTCCTAAGACTGAAGTGGTATCCTTCAAGGCCCCTGGGCCAGTGGAAACCACAGCCCACACCGCTGAATCCTTTATAAATGCTTTCTACGGACACCTTCAAGAATGCCTGGATCATGCAATCCCAAATAAAACCAAGACCCATTCCCCCAAAGGCAGGCATCCTGTCTGGTGGACCCCAGCCATAAACAAGCTTTACAACAGGAGGAGGAAGCTACTACATGACAGTGCAAAATCCCCAAAAGGGAAGGCATCTCTGATCAGTACTAGCAAAAAACTACGATCACTCATAAAATCATCCAAGGCCAACTTTGAGAGAAAAATAGCAAAAGACACTAAAGACGATCACAAGGCCTTCTTTAGTTATGTTAGAAACCTGGGTGGAAACACCCAGATATGCTCAGAGGTAGTCCAAAATGACAAAAAATACACTGAACCCACAGACATTGCCAACATACTGGCAGACAGGTTCAGTGCAAATCCCCCACCCCCAAAAGGAGAAATATCTATCCCAGCAGAGTGTAGCCTCCCTGACATCTCAGATGCCCAGGTGAGAGCCGCCCTCTCCAAAGCTAAAAACACAGCATCAATGGGACCAGACGGTGTCCTGGGTTGCGTGCTACATGAACTCCAAGAGGAACTAAACCCGCACATAAGGCTGCTGTTTAATCTTAGCCTTACTACAGGATACGTACCCAAAGAATGGCGTACAGTAACAGTGGTCCCACTCCACAAAGGAGGTGCTTCTACGGACCCTGGAAATTACCGCCCCATAAGCTTGACGAGCCTGGTCTGCAAAGCTATGGAGAGGATCATTATGGAACTTATAAACAAAGTCATTGGGGACCTACAGACACTGGATCCTACCCAGTTCGGCTTTGTCAAGGGCAGATCCTGCCTTTTGAATCTGGTCGACTTTTTTGAAGTGGTCACTAAGGCCATTGATGAGGGTAAGGCAGTTCACACAGCCTACCTTGATCTTGCAAAAGCCTTCGACATAATACCCCACTCGAGCATCATAGACAAGGTCACCAGCTTAAATGTAAACCCATATGTCATAAGATGCGTAGCAAACTGGCTCAAGGACAGAACCCACAAGGTCAGAATTGCTGGAGCCATGTCAGACTCTAAGCCAGTCACAAGCAGTGTCCCACAGGGCTCGGTCCTGGGACCCCTCTTGTTTGGCATTTATTTTTCCGAGGTGCAAGCAAACATAGGGGGATTGTGGCTGACAAAGTTCACAGATGACTGCAAATTGGGTGCCATAATTGATACTCCAGTGGTCACAAGCATCCTTCAGACAGGCCTCATAGAAACGAATAACTGGTACCAGAGCCATGGCCTTAAACTGAACGCCAAAAAATGTATAGACATACCCTTTGGGAAAAACAAAGTACCCACAAATTACCACATAGGTGGTAATCCATTAAGTACGGAAGAAGTAATCAGGGACCCAGGGACCCAAGTTGACAGCAACCTCTCATTTGACACTCACATTGCCAAGGTGGTTAGGAAAACCTTCTATATTACCCACCTTATCATGAAAGGATTCACATCTAGATCAAGAGAGGTCATTGTGCCCCTATACTCTTCCCTTATTTAGCCCATAATTGAGTACAATGCCCCATTTGGGATGTACCTTACCTGACACCTGCAGCAGTTAGAAAGACCCCAAAAGTACCTCACCAAGAGGATCAAGGGTCTCAAACATATGTCATATGCTGCCTGGCTGAAGAAACTCCAGCTCTATTCAGTCACATACCGCCTACTCAGAGGCGGTCTATGCCTGACGTACAAGGCCATGTCCAATCAGGAATTAATGGACATGCTCCACCTCAGAAAATCCAAATCCACCAGAGCCATGAGACTGAGAGATTTGAACCTCAATACAGAAATAAATAGGACATGCTGGAGGGACAGATTCATAACCCAGAGGCTCCCTACACTCTGGAACAGAATCCCAGTCCATGTTAGGCAGAGCCCCTCACTGACTCTCTTCAACAGAAATCTTGACAAGTGGATGGGAGATCATAGGTTTACCCTGGGGGGTCATCTCTGCATCACTACTAGACAGAGGCACAGTAAACTAAACCCTAAATGGGCATAGTATTCTCATTCCAAGGGGTGGCGAAAGCCACACACACACTCTGGCTAGGCTTATAAATGCCCTAGGGAAGATAGCCTAGTATGAACCTATGAACCAATGTCCCCACCATTTTTCTGGGTCTATCTGTTCTCAGGCAAGAGAAGCCTGATAGGAGGAATTCAGAGTTTTTTAATATAAGGTTTTAGCCAAGTCTCATTTGCTGCTACAATATCTGGCTTATAGTATTCAATCCAGGCATGGAGATCTGGAATTTTCTTTCTCATGCTTTGTAGGTTGATGGTAGTGATGTTAAGGGTTTTGTGACAGTTCTTGTGATAAAGAGGGGAGGGAGTGAGTGGGTCCTGGATTGGCGTGAATATCACTGCATAGTATTAGGTTGTGGTGAGTATGTATGGGATTAGTGGGTTGCAATTTTTTCTTTGTGTTGTATTCATGTATAGAGGTTAGTTTTTACATGTTTTTATTTTAGTTTTTACATATATGGTTAGAATTCTTAGCTTTTTAAGGAGGGGGTTCATGTTGCGTATAGAGAGGGTGCTATGTCAGAGAAGTAAGTGAGTTTGGGCAGAAGAGTGGCAGTTATGTGAGTGGGTTTGTAATATTCATGTATGGTTTCAGGAGAAGTAAGTAACTGTAGAAAGAGGAAGGATATAGAGAGAGAGAGAGAGTAAGTAGTGTTAAGTTGGTGATGAATGGCATGTTGTGATGGAGGGACATGTAGGGTAGTGAAGAGAAAGATTAATTTGTAAGATAAACTGGAATGTGAAGACAGTGTGGTGGAGTATAAGGGGTGGAGTGTGAGATGGTCATTTATACAATTCGTAAAATAGGGAGTTTAAAGTGAGGAATTAATTAGTAGAGGATTATGCTTGGGTAAGCAGTAGAGGTAGGGGGAGCATTGGTTAGCATAAATGTAATTGATGTGAGGGTGGGTGAGAATGGGGATAGGGTAGGGGAGCAGACTGAGCCTGGCCGAAATGAGGGTGAATGGAACAGGCAGAGCCAGGAGCAGCAGATCGCTATGCTTCAGAAAACTGTCATTGGGACTTGCTCTTAAGTTAATCAGTGAGTAGATGGGTGGATGGATAGGTGGACTTAAAAGGTAAAGTAACATATGAATATAAATTCAATGAAGATGGAAGACAGCAGGGATGACTTCTGATAGCCTGAGAATAGTTATGTATTCAAGGAATGGCATAAAAAGGTAAACATTATTCCTATCACTGGCTGAGGCCAGTATTTGAAGAAATCAGAAAAAAAAGACGGAGAGCTGGCATTTTAGACAAATGTTTGCTGTCAGTAGCTAACAAGAAGTGTCTTCTCTTTCGGCTGTTCCCATTAGGGATCACCACAGCAGATCATCTGTTTCCATTTCTTCCTGTCCTCTGCATATTGCTCTGTCACACCAACTACCTGCATGTCCTCTCTCACCACGTCCATAAACCTTATCTTAGGCCTTCCTCTTTTCCTCCTACCTAGCAGTTCCATCCTTAACATCCTTTTCCCAATATACCCATCATCCCTTTTCAGCACATGTCCAAACCAACGCAATATCGCCTCTCTGACTTTGTCTCCAAACCATCCAACCTAAGCTGACCCTCTAATATACTGATTCCTAATCCTGTCCATCCTTGTCACACCCAGTGCAAATCTTAACATCTTTAACTCTGCCACTTCCAGCTCTGACTCCTGTCTTTTTGTCAATGCCACCGTCTCCAACCCATACAGCATAGCTGGTCTCACTACCCTCTTGTAGACCTTCCCTTTCACTCTTACTGGTACCCGTCTGTCACAAATCACTCCTGACACTCTTCTCCATCCATTCCACCCTTGCTGTACCCTCTTCTTCACCTCTCTTCCACACTCACCATTACTCTGAACTGTTGATCCCAAGTACTTAAACTCATCCACCTTTGCCAACTCTACTCCCTGCATCCTCACCATTCCTCTATCCTCCCTCTCATTCACACACATATATTCTGTCTTAGTCCTACTGACCTTCATTCCTCTCCTCTCTAGAGCATATCTCCACTCCTCCAGGGTCTCCTCAACCTGGTCCCTACTCTCACTACAGATCATAATGTCATCTGCAAACATCATAGTCCAGGGGGCCTCCTGTCTGATCTCGTCTGTCAACTTTTCCATCATCATTGCAAATAAGAAAGGGCTTAGAGCTGATCTTTGATGTAATCCCACCTACACCTTAAATAGATCTGTCACTCCCACTGCAGACTTCCCCACTGTCACACTACCCTCGTACATATCCTGTACCACTTATACATACTTCTCTGCCACTCCTGACTTCCTCATACAATACCACAACTCCTCTCTAGGCACCCTATCATATGCTTTCTCCAAGTCCACAAAGACACAATGCAAATCCTTCTGACTTTCCCTGTATTTCTCCATCAACAGTCTCAGAGCAAACATCGCATCTGTAGTGCTCTTTCCCGGCATGAAACCATATTGCAGATCGCTAATCATCACTTCCCTTCTTAACCTAGCTTCCACTACTCTTTCCCATAACTTCAAGTTTTAACAGATCAGTTTTATCCCTCTGTAGTTACTACAACTTTGCACATCACCCTTATTCTTAAAAATAGCTGTCAGAACACCTTTTCTCCACTCCTCAGACATCCAATGACTTTCCAAGATTTCAGTAAACAATCTGGTTAAGAACTCCACTGCCATTTCTCCTAAGCAGCTCCATGCTTCCACTGGTATGTCATCTGGACCAACAGCCATTCCATTCTTCATCCTCTTCATAGCTGTCCGTACTTCCTCCTTGCTAATCTGTTTCACTTCCTGATTCACTATCACCACATCATCCAACCTTCTCTCTCATTCTCTTCATTCATCAGCCCCTCAAAGTACTCTTTCCATCTGCTCAATGCACTCTCCTCACTTGTGAGTACATTTCCCTCACTATCCTTTATCACCCTTACCTGCTGCAAATCTTTCCCAGCTTGGTCCCTCTGTCTAGCCAATTGGTACAGGTCGTTTTCTCCCTCTTTAGTGTACAACCTTTCATACAACTCTCCATATGCTTTATTCTTAGCCTTCACCACGTCTCTCTTTGCCATGCTCCTCATCTCCTTATACTCCTGTCTACTTTCTTCATCTCTTTGACAATCCCACTTCTTCTTTGCCAGCCTCTTCCTCTGTATACTCTACTGTACTTCCTCATTCCACCACCAGGTCTCCTTGTCCTCCTTCCTCTGTCCAGATGTCACACCAAGCACCTTTCTAGCTGTCTCCCTTACCATCTCTGCTGTAGTTACCCAGCTATTCGGTACTCTTCACTGCCCCCCAGTGCCTGTTTTAAGTCTTCCCTGAACTCCACTTTCAACTTCCACCATTTGATCCTTGGCATTGCTCTCACACTTGTCCTCCTCTTCTTTATCACCAATATCATCCTACAGACCACCATTCTATGCTGCCTAACTACACTTTCTCCTGTCACCACTTTACAGTCTCCAATCTCCTTCAGACTGGCCCTCCTGCATAGGATATAATCAACCTGTGTGCATCTTCCTCCACTCTTGTATGTCACCCTGTGCTCTTCCCTGTTCTTAAAATATGTATTCACCACAGCCATGTCCATCCTTTTCGCAAAATCCACTACCATCTGACTTCTGCATTCCTCTCCTTAACACCATACCTGCCCATCACTTCCTCATCCCCTCTGTTCCCTTCACCAACATGCCCATTGAAATCCGCTCCAATCACCAGTCTCTCACCCTTGGGTACACTCACCACCACTTCATCCAACTCACTCCAAAATTTTTCTTTCTCATCCATCGCACACCCAACTTGCGGAGCGTATGCACTAACAACATTCATCATTACACCATCAATTTCCAGCTTCATAAACATCACTCTATCCGACACTCTTTTCACCTCCAAAACACTCTTGGCATACTGTTCCTTCAGGATAATCCCTACCCCATTTATCCTCCCATTCACACAATGATAGAACAATTTGAACCCACCTCCTATACACCTGGCCTCACTCCCCTTCCATCTGGTCTCTTGCACACACAATATATCAAGCTTCCTTCTCTCCATCATATCAGCCAGCTAACAAGAAGTGTGATTAGTGTTATCTAGTGTTCTTAAAAAGATGAATACTTTAATAAAAAATTGCTGACAGCAGATGGGAATTTAATTTACAGTTTACATGATAAATTCCAGTGTGTACAAAATTCTTTTTATACAGAAATATAGGCTAGGATTCATGAATTCTGACACTTTCTGCTAACTCTATGTGAGCAACAAGCAGATGCAAGCACCCTAATTTGTATTCATTAAACAGGTCTGCACATTGTGCCAGGCTACAAAACAAAGGTAAGTAGCAGACTATGCTAATGAAGGCATAAATAGGTAAAATACATGCTAATGAAACAAATCAACATGGTATAATAATATTGAGCCATTGATTTTGTTGGGTCTGGTTATGGTAATAATGGGTTGGGTATGCTTAAACTGTTGATACTATTTGTCAAGTGATGATGTATGATGTCTAATCAGTTTTAATTCACATCAACAAGTATGATTGTTTCATTCTCTATATTTTTGGATTACCAAGCTAGTATTTCCTCAAGTACTGGGATATTGTTACATGGGGGGATATATGTGACTATAATGCAGATGTTTTTGCTGCTATTCATTTTCAAGTAGGATATTAGTGTTTCTGGTATAGAAAAACATGGGAGTGGGTTTGTTATATGTGACTGTATTAAAAGTATTACGGTATATGAGAGCAATGTCCCCACCTTTTTTCTGGGCCTATCTGTTCTCAGGCAAGAGAAGCCTGATAGGAGGAATTCAGAGTTTTTTAATATAAGGTTTTAGCCAAGTCTCATTTGCTGCTACAATATCTGGCTTATAGTATTCAATCCAGGCATGGAGATCTGGAATTTTCTTTCTCATGCTTTGGAGGATGATGGTAGTGAAGTTAAGGGTTTTGTGACAGTTCTTGTGATAAAGAGGGGAGGGAGTGAGTGGGTCCTGGATTGGCATGAATGTCACTGCATAGTATTAGGTTGTGGTGAGTATGTATGGGATTAGTGGGTTGCAATTTTTTCTTTGTGTTGTATTCATGTATAGAGGTTAGTTTTTACATGTTTTTATTTTAGTTTTTACATGTAAGGTTAGAATTTTTAGCTTTTTAAGGAGGGGGTACATGTTGCATATAGAGAGGGTGCTATGTCAGAGAAGTAAGTGAGTTTGGGCAGAAGAGTGGCAGTTATGTGAGTGGGTTTGTAATATTCATGTATGGTTTCAGGGGAAGTAAGTAACTGTAGAAAGAGGAAGGATAGAGAGAGAGTAAGTAGTGTTAAGTTGGTGATGAATGGCATGTTGTGATGGAGGGGCATGTAGGGTAGTGAAGAGAAAGATTAATTTGTAAGATAAACTGGAATGTGAAGACAGTGTGGTGGAGTATAAGGGGTGGGGTGTGAGATGGTCAGTTATACAATTAGTAAAATAGGGAGTGTAAAGTGAGGAATTAATTAGTAGAGGATTATGATTGGGTAAGCAGTAGAGGTAGGGGGAGCTTTGGTTAGGATAAATCCAATTGATGTGGGGGTGGGTGAGAATGGGGATAGTGTAGGGGAGCAGACTGAGCCTGGCCGAAATGACGGTGAATGGAACAGGCAGAGCCAGGAGCAGCAGATTGCTATGCTTCAAAAACTGTCATTGGGACTTGCTCCTGAAGTTTATCAGTGAGTAGATGGGTGGATGGATAGGTGGACTTAAAAGGTAAAGTAACATATGAATATAAATTCAATGAAGATGGAAGACAGCAGGGATGACTTCTGATAGCCTGAGAATAGTTATGTATACAAGGAATGGCATAAAAGGTAAATATTATTCCTATCACTGGCTGAGGCCAGTATTTGAAGAAATCAGAAAAAAAAGATGGAGAGCTGGCATTTTAGACAAATGTTTGCTGTCAGTAGCTAACAAGAAGTGTCTTTTCTTTCTGCTGTTCCCATTAGGGGTCACCACAGTGGATCATCTGTTTCCATTTCTTCCTGTCCTCTGCATATTGCTCTGTCACACCAACTACCTGCGTGTCTTCTTTCACCACGTCCATAAACCTTATTTTAGGCCTTCCTCTTTTCCTCCTACCTGGCAGCTCCATCCTTAGCATCCTTTTCCCAATATACCCATCATCCCTTTTCAGCACATGTCCAAACCAACGCAATATCACCTCTCTGACTTTGTCTCCAAACCATCCAACCTGAGCTGACCCTCTAATATACTGATTCCTAATCCTGTCCATCATTGTCACACCCAGTGCAAATCTTAACATCTTTAACTCTGCCACTTCCAGCTCTGACTCCTGCCTTTTTGTCAGTGCCACCGTCTCCAACCCATACAGTATAGCTGGTCTCACTACCCTCTTGTAGACCTTCCCTTTCACTCTTACTGGTACCCGTCTGTCACAAATCACTCCTGACACTCTTCTCCATCCATTCCACCCTCGCTGTACTCTCTTCTTTACCTCTCTTCCACACTCACCATTACTCTGAACTATTGATCCCAAGTACTTAAACTCATCCACCTTCGCCAACTCTACTCCCTGCATCCTCACCATTCCTCTATCCTCCCTCTCATTCACACACACATATTCTGTCTTAGTCCTGCTGACCTTCATTCCTCTCCTCTCTAGAGCATATCTCCACTCCTCCAGGGTCTCCTCAACCTGGTCCCTACTCTCACTACAGATCACAATGTCATCTGCAAACATCATAGTCCAGGGGGCCTCTTGTCTGATCTCGTCTGTCAACCTTTCCATCACCATTGCAAATAAGAAAGGGCTCAGAGCTGATCTTTGATATAATCCCACCTACAACTTAAATAGATCTGTCACTCCCACTGCAGACTTCACCACTGTCACACTACCCTTGTACATATCCTGTACCACTCATACATACTTCTCTGCCACTCCTGACTTCCTCATACAATACCACAACTCCTCTCTAGGCACCCTATCATATGCTTTCTCCAAGTCCACAAAGACACAATGCAAATCCTTCTGACTTTCCCTATATTTTTCCATCAACAGTCTCAGAGCAAAAATTGCATCTGTAGTGCTCTTTCCCGGCATGAAACCATACTGCTGATGACTTATCATCACTTCCCTTTTTAACCTAGCTTCCACTACTCTTTCCTATAACTTCAAGCTTTGACTGACCAGTTTTATCCCTCTATAGTTACTACAACTCTGCACATCACCCTTATTCTTAAAAATAGCTGCCAGAACACTTTTTCTCCACTCCTCAGGCATCCAATGACTTTCCAAGATCTCATTCTCTTCATTCATTAGCCCCTCAAAGTACTCTTTCCATCTGCTCAATGCACTCTCCTCACTTGTGAGTACATTTCCCTCACTATCCTTTATCACACTTACCTGCTGCAAATCTTTCCCAGCTCGGTCCCTCTGTCTAGCCAATTGGTACAGGTCCTTTTCTCCCTCTTTAGTGTACAACCTTTCATACAACTCTCCATATGCTTTATCCTTAGCCTTTGCCACATCTCTCTTTGCCATGCTCCTTATCTCCTTATACTCCTGTCTACTTTCTTCATCTCTTTGACAATCCCACTTCTTCTTTGCCAGCCTCTTCCTCTGTATACTCTCCTGTACTTCCTCATTCCACCACCAGGTCTCCTTGTCATCCTTCCTCTGTCCAGATGTCACACCAAGCACCTTTCTAGCTGTCTCCCTTACCATCTCTGCTGTAGTTACCCAGCTATTCGGTAACTCTTCACTGCCCCCCAGTGCCTATTTTAAGTCTTCCCTGAACTCCACCTTCAACTTCCATCATTTGATCCTTGGCATTGCTCTCACACTTGTCCTCCTCTTCTTTATCACCAATTTCATCCTACAGACCACCATTCTATGCTGCCTAACTACACTTTCTCCTGTCACCACTTTACAGTCTCCAATCTCGTTCAGACTGGCCCTCCTGCATAGGATATAATCCACCTGTGTGCACCATCCTTTTCACAAAATCCACTACCATCTGACTTCTGCATTCATCTCCTTAACACCATGCCTGCCCATCACTTCCTCATCCTCTCTGTTCCTTTCACCAACATGCCCATTGAAATCAGCTCCAATCACCAGTACACTCACCACCACTTCATCCAACTCACTCCAAAATGTTTCTTTCTCATCCATCACACACCCAACTTGCGGAGCGTATGCACTAACAACATTCATCATTACACCATCAATTTCCAGCTTCATAAACATCACTCTATCCAACACTCCTTTCACCTCCAAAACACTCTTGGCATACTGTTCCTTCAGGATAATCCCTATGTCATTTCTCCTCCCATTCACACCATGATAGAACAATTTGAACCCACCTCCTATACACCTGGCCTTACTCCCCTTCCATCTGGTCTCTTGCACACACAATATATCAAGCTTCCTTCTCTCCATCATATCAGCCAGCTAACAAGAAGTGTATTTAGTGTTATCTAGTGTTCTTAAAAAGATGAATACTTTAATAAAAAATTGCAGACAGTAGATGGGAATTTATTTTACAGTTTACGTGATAAATTCCAGTGTGTACAAAATTCTTTTTATACAGAAATATAGGCTAGGATTCATGAATTCTACTTTCTGCTAACTCTATGTGAGCAACAAGCAGAGGCAAGCACCCTAATTTTTATTCATTAAACAGGTCTGCACATTGTACCAGGCTACAGAACAAAGGTAAGTAGCAGACTATGCTAATGAAGGCATAAGTAGGTAAAATACATGCTAATGAAACAAATCAACATGGTAGAGCAATTCAGAAATGTATAAAACCTGAACACACTCATCATGCTCCCTTCAGCTCTCACTTCCATCACTCTTTGGAATGCATCCATGAATACACTTAGAAAGAAAATGTTAAGGTTGCTGCTGCAATTATTAACCTGCATGTGCAGCAGGCTTTAACACAAGGTTCTGCTGCTGCTGCCAGACCTCGGCCTAGGAGAAAAGGATTCATACCGCATTTGATGTATCAATGACATCATGATACTGAAATGTTTGACCACTACAAGTTGGATGGTGGTACCTTGGAGGAAACAATCAACTTATACCACCCTCACTTGAGGCCCCAAGGAAATCTTGAAGAACCTATCCGTGTGGAAACCAAGGTTTCATTACATATACTAGATACAGGCACTTTTCATAGACTCACAGGGGATATATTAGTGGTGTCACGGCCTTAGCCTCAAGAATATGACATCAATTTCTAAATGCAATGCTGCAACATCTAAGGGGTATATCTGATTTCCAAGTATACCACAGGAGAGAGGGAGATACTACCATGCAACATTTCTTTGCCATAGCACATTTCCCTGAGGTTTATATACTGCACACAAATTGAAAGGAAGCCCCACCTGGTGAACAGTGAAGGAAGTACATCAACAGAAAAACATATCACTTGATAAAATATCAACTGTCAGGTGTTATGTAACGCCCAAGGGATCATCTATAATGTGTGTGTGTGTGTGTGTGTGTGTGTGTGTGTGTGTGTGTGTGTGTGTGTGTGTGTGTGTGTGTGTGTGTGCGTGCGTGTGTTTGTGTGTGTGTGTGTGTGTGTGTGTGTGTGTGTGTGTGTGTGTGTGTGTGTGTGTGTGTGTGTGTGTGTGTGTGTGTATGTGTAACCTTGTCAGTTTTCATGATTTCATGGCTCACACATATGGCATACCTGACCTGTATGTTAGGTTTTCTAGGGATGACTTTCCACAAGGGCATCTTGTGGGGGGATGTAGGTTATGCACTGAAATATTTGTTCCTGACACCCATTTGAAACCCACATAACCCCACTGAACAAGGGTAAGATGATGCACATGCTCAAATTAGAAATATTATAGAGTGTGCATTTGGGTTGCTTAAATCATGGTTCCAATGTCTAGACACATCTTGAGGTGCCCTAAGGTATGAACCAGCAACCTCAGACAAAATAGTGACAGCCTACGCCACATTGCACAAAATAATTGCCAGGAAACAGCTGCAGCAATGACAGCAAGGCCAAGAACTGCAGTTCCCATCATCATAGGCAGGGCCAGCAAAACCAGCAGACACATTTAAGGAGTCTGAGGAAGAACAAGCAGCTGTGGATGATCTTAGCAGATGTAGGCATGCACAGTATGCTACAGCCATATCTGAGAGGAAGAGGATTGCACATACTCACTACTTTAGTGAAAACATAAAAAGCTAAGCACATACAAACAATAACAGTGATGCATGTAATATTATCAACCTTTAGTTACCTATGTAATGATTGTGTTCTGTGAGCATCAGTCAGAGTCAACTCCAGAAGATCACAGGATCATAGGAGATTACTAGGCTTTTGACCCAGATAGCCATTTCATCCCAATGTAATACCATGAAAATACTTTCAATATACAAGATTGCATTTAGTAATGACTGCCCATGTCCAGGAAGGTTGTGGGGGCTATCCCCTTTAAGAATTTATGGGGCCCCATACACTCGTCCAGGTTCCTGTTGAACAGTGTCATAGATGTGCTCTGTTTCACATGAATTGGTAGCCTGTTCCAAAGATGCAGCAGTTGCTGGGAGATAAATCTGTCCCTCCAGCATGTCCTATTTAAGTTGCAGGCCATATTTAGGTCCCTGGGATGGGTAGCCCTAGTCCCATTTTATTTACTGATATGCAGAAAGTTCATTAGGCTTGGGTCTTGGATTGCTCTGTTGACCAGGCATAAGTCTCTCCTAAGAAGTCTATATGACACACAGTATAGTGACAGGGACTTTAGTCATTCTGTGCAAGGCACATGCTGGAGCCCCTTGATCTTCTTTGTTAGAAATCTTTGAGGTCTCTCCAGTTGCTGCAAGTAGTTTGTACAGTACATGCCAAATGAGGCATTATACTCAATTATGGGCCAGATTAGTGCCGAGTATAGAGGAGTTATAACCTCTTTTGCTCTCGAGGCAATGCCTTTACTAATCAAGTGTGCTACATGGAAAGCCTGCCTTCCTTACTATATTAGACACATGGTAGTTGAAGTGAAGTTTGCAGTCAACTTGTGAGCCCAGGTCCCTTACCATTTCATGATACTGTTGATTTGATAGGGTGAAGGGGAATTGTTTGTGCTGAAAGGAATGGTGATGCATTTCTTTGCATTCAGTTTGAGACTGTGACTAATACACCCATCATTGGTTTGTGTGAGACCCTCCTGGAGTATACTGACATCATTAGGGGATTCAATGATTACATCTAGTTTACAGTTGTCTGCAAACTTGGTCAGCCACAACCCATTAGTTTTGACCTGAACTTCTGAGAAGTATATACCAAACAGTAGAAGGCCCAACATTGACTCCTGTGGCACCCCACTGGTAACAGGTCTGCTGGTTGATGTGGAGTCACCCACTTTGATAGTGTCTTTCCAGTTTGTGAGCCTGTTGGCAACCCATCTTACAATGAAGGGGTTTACATTCAGTTTACTAAGTTTATTGGTAATGCCTGAATGTGGGATTGTGTCAAAAGCCTTTGCCAAATCGAGGTATGCTGTGTGCACAGATTTGCCCTTGGGAATGGCCATAACCACATTTTCAAAGAAGTCCATCAGATTTAACAGGCAGGATCTACCCTTGATGAAGTTGACTTGATCATAGGTTTGCAGGATGCCTATGTCTTTATTTATGAGGTCCATAATGATACATTCCATGGCCTTACACATGAAGCCTGACTGGCTTATGAGTCTGTAATTCCCTGAGTCTGTTGCTAGACAATCTTTATGGAGGGGAATAACTGTTGCTGTTCTTCATTCCACAGGAACAAAGCCTGTGGTTAGGCTATGGTTGAAAAGGATACTTAATGATGATGCTAGTTCATGGTGTAGCCTGTTTAGATAACAGCCTGGGATGTTGTCTGGTCCCATAGAGGCCGTGTTTTTTGCTTTAGAAAAGGCTTTGATGACCTGCTCTTCACATATGTAGGGTGGGGTGGGGTAATTTGGGGGAAGGTTTGTGATAAGTTAGGAGAGGATAAGGGAGTGAAATTTTCACCAAATCTATCCGTTATTCATAAGTTCTGTACATGCTTGGGTCCTACCTTTTAGGCTATGTACATAGCTGTAAAATGCCATATGGTTATCTTTAGCTGTACTTGCTAAGTTTTTCTCAAAGGAGCCCTTAGAGGATTTGACAAGTTGTCTTATTTGCTTGTTGAGGCTAAGGAGGGTGCTTTCCATTGTTGGGGCCTTGTCTTTGTTTTCTTGGACAGCAACCTTTTGCATTTATTGTAAAGTTGGTTGATGTCCAGCATGGCAGCTTGTTTTTACTTGGGGCTCTAGCTTTGATTCTTTCTGGTACAGCTAAGTTTATACACTTATGCAAGTGATAGTACAGGGCTTTAGTGTACGCTTCAGCATAGTTATCACTTCCAGCTTGGGGTGGAGCTTGGAATGCATTTATACATTCACTAGGAGGGTGTAGTTTGTCTTGGTGAAGTTTTTTAGTCTGATTTCACCCTTTGTGAGTTTTGGTGTTAGTGCCAGCTTGAAGGTGACTGTTTTGTGGTCATATTTAACTGAGTGTCCGACAGTTGTAGGAGTGTATCTGTTTAACATGTTAGTGAGGACCAGATCTAGAATGTTTGTTCCTGTTGTTGGGATATGAATAATTTGTTCCATGGCATTTAAATTAACAAAGTCAAGGAACTTATGCATTAGCAAGTTGGGGCTAGCATAGCTTTCCCAGTAGATGGTGGAATAATTGAAATCGTCCATAACCAGAGTGTTCAGAAAAATTTGGATTGTCTCCAATGTGGTCAAGTAGACTTTGTAGGCGTTGTGACTCATGGAGGATAGACTCTATAGCTGGCTATGACTTGAATAGGGGTCTTACCCACCATAACCTGGACTTGGAGTAACTCCATGGAGTTGTCCAGTCTAACTAGATGGGAGGTGAATTTATCTCTAGTATAGATAGAAACACTGCCTCATTTGGTTTTCACATGTTAATTTAGTCGTCTAAAAGTGTGGAAGGCATTGTAGCCTTGCAAGGCCAGGTTACTCTCTCAGGCATTGAACCAGGTTTCTGTGACTGCACAGACATCTACATCTTCTAGTGATAGAAGTGCTCCAAAGGAGTACAGTTTTTAGTTTAAGCTCCTAGCATTTAGCAGCATGACCCTTATTTTGTTGTGGTTGGCTAATTTCACATCAGTGATATTGTTTTCAATCAAGACCTTGCCTAAAAAGACACTATGAGGGAGGCAAGAGCCTTTGCCAGCAACCAAAAGCCTAGCAGTGCCAGGTGCAACCCATCTCTGGAAAACAGCGAGAGAGACAACTTGTAATTGCAGCATTAATCAAGGTAAGTGATGAAGCTGTAAAGAAGAGAGAAAAGTATTATCACCTCATATGCGAGTATTGTATGTCAGTAAGATAAAACATGGCTCTACTGTACAGGAATGTCGGCATTAACTCATGAGTGATATATGTAAGATGAATATTAATCTGTTAAAAATAGAAAAGTGGCTTTTCAAAGTATGTGGTATGCGCCTGTATATCAGACCAAAGCAGACCAGTGTCAAAACAACACTCAAAACATTAGATCAAATTTCACAAATATCCACATAAGTACATGAGCAAGCATAATTTAGTATCCCTAAAAATAGAACATATAACTTTAATATGCAAGAAACAAATTAGTGAAAGTGCCATCCAGCTGATTAATTTCCATAGGCTCATAGGTGTTCACTAGGCTAATGACCCCAAAGGCCTTTTGAAGCCTAGCCATGCATCTCATATCTCTGGCACTTACCCTTGATAAGTGTAAGCAGGGACTCAGAAGATGAAACATTTACAAGCAGGGGCCTGGGAGATGACTCCTTTACAGGCTGCCTGAGTCCATTGGAGACAGGCACCAAACCAGGGCTGAATTTCCTATTCCCCGTTTATTTATTTATTTGACATATGTTTACCGGGGTAGTCTGACTGGGTCTACAAAACTCGTTTTCAACAGAGGCCCGGGGAGAAAAGCTCCACATACAGTACAATACAAATACAGTATAATCCAATACGATAAAGATTACATTAGAAATACTATACAAAAAATAAGTTGAAAGAACAAACTGCTACAAGATGTTGTAATATCTTACTACACATCTAAACAGTTCTATACAGTTAAAACATTACAGACAAAAATAGTCACTCTCATCAAACATGATGTAGAAATAGCAGCCAGAAAGTTAGTGATGCAGACATATTGTGAGAAAGAGTTAAGAAGAATAGAAGCAATAAAGCCTGAGCAGTAGCTTAAGGATATGTTATAGAAGCAGAGAAGGAGTTAGAAGAGCCTTAAGATCTTGCAGTCTGTGAGGGATTGAAATATGAGAGAAAGAGGAAGACATGAGCATTAGACAGGCTTTATGCAGGAGAAGAGCCATGTACCTTTGAGATGATTTTTTAAAGAGGCTTTGAAATGGGTCAGGCCAGGAATAAACCTGGCAGCTAGAGGTAGTGAATTCCAATGTATAGAGACAGTATGAATACAGAGAGTGACCAGGTTTTATTGCGGGTTTTGAGATAGCTAAGATATTTTTGTCTTCTGATTGTAGGGATTGATTTGGTGTGTAAGGTGTGACTAGATTGGCTAGGGCAGTGCAGGCAGTAGGCTTGAAAATAAGGTTGTGCAAGGTGGATAGCTGAATAATAAAGGCAAGTTGGTTGGGGAGTTCAAGCCAGTTTAATTCTAGGAGTGGTTTACAGTGGTGTGTGTGATATTTAATGTTTGTGGCAAACTTTGCAACTTTGTTGTAGCACTGTTCCAACTTTCTTAGGGTAGAATTTTATAAGTTAGTTAAGATAGGGGCACCATACAGAAGAGAAGGAAGTAAAAATGGTTTTGCAAGGGTAGTTTTGGTTGCTGCAGTAAAAAAATGTTTGTTTCTATATGAGTCACAGTTTTAGATGAGTTTTCTTTATATTTTGCTGTATATGGGGGTCAAATGAAAGTTTATTGTCAATGATAACACCTAGAAGTTTGGTTTCCTGCACTATTTCTATGGCAGTGTTGTCAGATGCAGGGACATTGACATGATCAATGACAAGGGAAGTGTTTTTGGGATGAAAGAGTACTAGTTTTGTCTTCTTTGGATTAAGAAAGAGTTGGGCATTTCTTAACCAGGAATCGACTGCTGTAAAGGACTGTTGAGTTTTTGAGAGCAGTTATGGTAGTGATTGAGCAGTGCAGATTATGGTGGAATCATCAGCATGTTGAATGAGGGTCGCAGGGTGAGAGGCAGTGTGAAGGTTGTTTGTGAAAATGTTGAAGAGTAGGGGTCCTAGGATGGAGCCTTGGGGGACTCCAGTAGGGTTGTGGAGAAAGGGTGAGAGTTTGTTGGACCATTTCACTGCTTGTTTACGATCCTTGAGGTAGCTCTGAAACCATTTTACTGTGTTATGTGAGAAGCCTAAGTTAGACAGTATGTTCAAAAGTAATGGGTGAGACACTGTGTCAAAGGTCTTAGAGAGATCAAGGAATACTGAGGCTGTATAGCATCCTGCATCTCTGGCCTTGTTCACGGTGTCTGTAAAAGATAATAGGGCTGTAGCTGTGCTGTGGCTAGTTCAGAAGCCATGTTGGGTTTTGGTTAAAAGATTATTTTGCAATAGATATTGCATTACCTGCTGATGGATACCTCTCTCGAGAATTTTGGATATGGGTGACAACATGTATATAGGACGGAAATTGAATGGATCAAAAGAGTTGCCTCCTTTGTGGATGGGGGTGATGTGAGATTGTTTCCATATTGTAGGTACTTCTGATTCAGATAAAGACCTATTTATAAGGATACTGATTGGGTAGGCAACTGAGTTAACAGCCAGTTTGAGGTGGTATGGGGGGAGATTGTCAGCTGAAGTAGAGCAGGGTTTTAGTTTTTGTAGCAGTTTCTTAATGGTGTCAGTGGGTATGGGCTGAAATGAGAATGGGGTTTGTATGACATTTTGTTGAGTATGGGGGTTAGTAATGACAGGGTTAGAACTAGTTGATGGCCTGGGGTCAGTGTCTGAATAGGTTGAAGGGTGGGGGGAGGTCCAGCATAGGGTTGTTAGTAAGTCTGAAATTGATTTTATGAAATGCTTGTTAAAGTTTTTAGCTATTTGTGATGGAGAGGTATCAGGTGATAGGGTGTGCTCTCCATTTCTTCCAGGGTTAAATAGAGAAGATGCGGAGTGCCAAAATTTACTGGGGTTAATTTTATGTTGGAACTGAATCTGGGAATAACATGACTTCTTATCTCTGTTGATTACTTTTGTCACTTTGTTACATAATGTTTTAAAATAAACATGATTTTGTTCATTTTTGTTTTGTTTCCAGGTTGACCAGGCTAGGTCCCTTTGCTTCATCAGGTGTTTACATTCCTTAGAGAGCCATGGTGCTGAGTTCTTTTTGACTCTTTTCATACAAATGGGAGCTAGTGTATTAAGTATGTGAAGGAAGGTGTTATTAAAGTATAGTACAGCATCATTAAGGGGTAGTTGTTTAAGGGGTGTCCAGTCTATTTCCTGTAGGAGATTATTGAATTTATGCTGACAAAAATTAATTGAGTTCCTAACTGATTTTATAGTGTGTACTCTTAGTTGTTGGGAGTTTGTTCTAAGGGAGTAATCTGGTAGAGGATTGCTCAGGGAGTTAGGCAGTATACCAGAAGAGGGGTAATTAGCAGGGTGGGATACTAGAATCCAGTCTAATGTGGATTGATAGGCAAGATCTTTGCTGTATCTTGTTGAAGCATTGATAAGTTGAGAAAAAACATGCAGATTTATACTATTTGTGGGGGAGATGGAAGCTATGGTTTGCCAATCTATACTTACATCTCCTAAGATTATTGTTTCAAGGTTTATTGTTTGGGATGTCCAGGATAAAATATTTTCCAACACTGGTATATTGTTACCTGGTGGGACATATATTACTTTGTTGTGTCTTTCGGCTTTTCCCGGTTAGGGGCTGCCACAGCGGAACTCCGGTCCGCTAATGATTGGCAGTAGATTTTCACATGCTGGCTTGCTGGGCCTAACGCACAACCTTCAATGAAGGAATGCACATTCACGCATGTCGCCACACAGAAGACGCTTTAACTAAGAATCGAACGGGCAACGTCTAACTGTGAGGCGACAACGCTACCGCAGCACCACCACCGCAGTCTATTATGCAAAATCTTTTTGATATATTAAGGTTCAAAAAGGAGATTAGTACCTCAGCATTGGAAAAGATGGGAATATTACTTGTATAGGGTGTGATGTTGAATGTAGAGGGATAAAGAAATGCTATCTCTCCCCCTTTTTTTAGATCTATCTATTCTGATTATTGCAGAGTTTGTTGGTATTATTTCTGTATCTTTTACATTGTGATTTAGCCATGTTTCAGTAAGGACTAGTATGTAAGGTTTATTTTGATCAATCCAAGCATGCAGTGGGGCTATTTTATTACATATACTTCTAAGGTTCAGTGTAAGTATGTTTAAGTCTTTGGGGTTACTCTTGTGGTTAGAATTAGAGGGTGGGCCAGGGTTAGGATGTACGTCTCCACATTTGAGTAGATAGGTATGAGGAATGCATACCATGGGAAGTATTTTTTATTCCTATGTGAGAGTACTGGTGTCAAGTGTGGTTTCATAGGGGGTGAGGAGGCCAGTTTGTGGCTTGAATAGAATGGGAGGGTATAGGAGAAAAGCTGGGAGGAGATATGAGAAAAGCTGTGTTGTTTATTGGGGAGAGGGTTAGAGGAGTTTGTTGATGTGCATTGGTGTGTGGGGTATGTGAAGATATAGCTGTAGTGAGGGTGAGAATTAAGAGTAAAGAGGCTGGGCAAGTTAGGAGGAGCGTGTCAGCTGTGATAGTGAGTTTAAAATAGTAAACGTAGAATTTGTGTGTTTGAATGTAGTACAGGTGTAAATAAAGACTGTTATCATGTGATATGTGTGCAGCTGAAGGTAAGGTTGGAATGTTTTGACTTCAGAGTGGGCTTTGATAATGTGGTTAGGTGTTTTACATTGCAGTTTGTGATAAGGATGGGTGGGGTTGATGTGATTGGTCATTGGTACAATTATGGTGCAATGCTAGTTTGTGTGTATAGTAGAAGAGAAGGTGATAAGCCTGGAGTTAATTTAAAATAGTTTGAGGTGGTGATTGTATTGTGATGGTAGAGTAGAGTAAGATGCAAAAAAGTATAGTAGTGGGCATGTGAGTTCAAGGGGATGGATGTAAGGGAGAGCAGATAAGTTTGGCTAAATAAAAGAAAGTAAGTTGTGCATGAAATGTGGATGTGGACAAGGTTGGGTTGGATCATAGGAATGAGGGGAAGTGGTTTTCTTAGGATAAGAGTAGAGGTGCTGGGGAGCGTGGGATATGGGGGAAGGGCAGGGGAGTGGAGCAAGCGGAGCAAATGGAGTGGGAAGAACCCCCCAGATAGTATATCACCATAAACAATCAGTGAGGTAGGATGTTCATGGATACAAAAGACAAGTTGTCAGAACTCTAAATACTTGTCTTGAGTCACAGCATCTAATTTTATATTTTTGGGCTTTTCAATGTCTTTCCAGGGATACGTTACACTAAGAGTGAAAAATGCTGAAGTGTTAATGTAGCTTCACCTTCAGCAGTAAAAAGGCCTATGAGTGTGGATGAATGAGTCGGGGTGGGGATATCCTTCCAGCAGATTCAACACTACAAAACAATACAAACTAGACTTAACAAATTAAGTTATTTGCATATTGCCTTACATAGATTTAACTTTATTTGTTGCTTGTGTACTTCTTGCCAGCTGCAGGTGAAATTCAGCTGTGCAAGTTCTTTAGGTAGTGCGATATGATAAGTCAGACTTCTGCTGCTGCTGCAGAAGGAATATGTGCTTGTTTCACTTTTTGTAGAGTGAAAGAAGCTGGATGGAGACACACACTTGGGGCATGGGGTAGTGAAGTGACTCAGTTGTTCAAGTTACAACTGAATTGGGTTAAGGAGGACTCTGCTTCACATGAGTGAGTAGCATGTTCCAGAGATAGGGTAGTCTTTGGGATACATACCTGTTTCTCCAGCAGGTCCTGTGTATATCAAAGGCAAAGGTGAAGTATTTTGAATGGGTAATTCTGATGCCATTTGTTTTGTGGATATGCAGGAAGTCCATTAGAGTGAGGTCTGACAATGCCCTGTATGCCAGGCATAGATCTCCCCTCAATAGCGTGTAGGAGACAGAATGCAGGGATAGGGCCTTGAGGTGTTCTGTGTAGGACATGTTACTTATATCCTGTATTGTTTTAGTAAAGAAACTCTGTGGAAGTTCCAATTGTTGGATAGGTACATACCAAAGGGGAAACTCAATGATAGCTCTGATGAATGTGGAACAATGACTTCCTTGGACCTAGATACCATACCTTTGTTTATAAGTTGTGTGACACAGATTGATTTCCTTACTACTGTAGACACATGATGATCAAAGGCTAGATTACTGTCTATGTGTGTACCTACGTCTCTGACTACGGGGTCATCTCTAAGGGGTGTGTTGTCAATATGATAGTTAATATGGGTGGTTGACTTCCTGAAGGACAGTATTATGCATTTCTTGGCATTTAGTTTTAGTCCATGGCTCTGACACCATTTGTTTCCTGGAGAACATTTGTGTCGGTGTGGGATTCAATGACAGCTTCTAATTTACAATTATCTGCAAATTTAGTCAGCCAGAGGCCATTGACATTGGCCTTTTCTTCAGAGAAGTAAATGCCAAAAAGGAGCAATCCCAGGACCAATCCCTGAGGGTCTCCACTTGTGACTGGCCTCTTTATAGAGGTGGATTCTCCCATTCTAACTTCCTCAGTCCTGTTTGTGAGCCAGTTGGTTATCTACCGGGCGACATAAGGGTTTGTACCTAACCTCCCGAGTTTGTCAACAATGGCTGAGTGAGGTATTGTGTCAAATACCTTGGCCAGGTCAGGGTAGGCATTATGAACAATTTTGCCCTCATCCATTGCTTTGGTGACCTTCTCAAAGAAGTCCACCAGGTTAAATAGGCATGACCTGTCCTTGACGAAACCAAATTGGGTTAGGTCCAGTGTCTGGAGGTTTACAAAAAAGAAATAAAAGAAAAACTGATCATACTTATGTTGCATAACCCTGAATTAAGCAATAATAAATGCAAGTGCAATTAAAAATGGAATTAAGGTAAAGTTCATGATAAATTATTCAAACTAATACAAGTAAAAAAACAGGTATAACCATACCATTTGCAGGTGGTTGTGGAACCTCATTGCCAGACGTGCCTAAAATGGAGATGGATATAGGGATGATAAGCATTAAAAATGAAGATGACACATAAAATACAAACCTAGTTATAAATCTAAATAAGATCTTACACAATTAAATCTCTGTTCTGTCTTCCTCTTCTCTCTGTCTCCCATTTTTATCTCTCTCCCTCTCTCACTGTTTCTATATATCGAAATAGACATGGATATATAGAAAATATTTATTGATATGAAAGGCATACCTGGAGCATCAGCACTGGAAACCATTTAGTCATCTTCCACCTCTGCACCTACATCTAGCATGACATTAGGAAACCCCAATGAGCTGTCTGGATCCCTTACAGTGGACAGGAACTCCTTCATTTCATTGAGTGGTAGTTCAGTAGTAGGACCACCACCAAGTAGCCCTTCCTTGCTATACTATAGCATTGGCTTTTTGTTGGCCTTGGTGATCATGCCACTGGCCAGATGTCTGATTTGCCATAGTCATGGCTAGAGCCACCAACAGCATTGACATCATCAACCACCTGCCGACAGATATAGTCTTAGAAGGGCTTGTCAGTTATGACTTTCTGTAAAAGGCATGATCCATGTTGACAGAAGGTCTGCTCTATAACCTCATTTTCAGTATCTGTGAATGCAGGTCTATTTGAATCAGATTTTTTTTTTTTTGGGGGGGGGGCGATATCCTGTATGGAAGTAAAAAAAGTATCAGAAAAAGAAACAATAACTGGCACGGAAAACAAAAAAAAAATTATGCAAGCATCATTAAAAATAGATACATAACTGATCTATATGAATACATACATTTAATATAAAATGTTTAAATCCCCACCCCAAACCAGTGCAATGACAAACCTGACTAAGGATGAAGAAGCGTGCAACTACAGAATATATATAGCAGTATTCACAAGGAATCAACTGTATGAAATGAAAATGTTACCAAAACATTTTCTTCCTGTATTCCTACATCTGCTGCAAAACAACACATTGCGGTACAAGTCAATGAGCCCCTTCTAGTAGCAAATATTAAAACGTGCTAACAAAAGGGATTTGCAAATTGTAGACAGCAGTTCATTTAAGCAATGAAAATCAAAAAATACTTATGAAAAATTAATTCCCTACAGACTACACCAGCAAACTCACATGTCAAGGACATAACAATTGTTTATGTCAGGCATACACAACAGGTTTAATACAGATTTTTGTCTTAAACGTAACTTGCACATTACTATTATTAATATATTTTTCTCATATGTGTTCACATCCTCAGAGAAGTGTTGCTATAAAGGCTTGTAACATTAGATGAGGATCCTTCTAATAGCAACTGCTATACCTCAGATAACACAAATGAAGGAAGTGTAGACCACAAAATGTTTTCTGAAAAATAATAACATTGCAACTGCTTAACGATTACTGGTAATCACATAGCTTGACATAATTTCTAGAAGGGTTTACCAATAGTGATGCAATTGTGGCAGTCAAACAGCAGTATCTGAAGTTGGTGAATTAAGCAGTCTTCACTACTGTGTGATACAAGTTACTTAACCCCAGGTTGCACTTATATAATGTAGATAAACCTCACTGAACACTGTGAATATGTAACTCAGGTGTCAGCTCATTATCATTCATGAATCACTCAATCTGAAGTGCTAGGCAGGTGGACATGGTATGATGAGTTACAGAATGCCATGAACATGCCCTAGCAGTACAAGAGTGTACTAAAGGCTTGCAAGTGTGAATCACTGGCAGTACTGCATAAATAACAGTGTTTAGCACTCCTGACACTTTTATGAACATTAAGAGAGGGCATATCAGGGAGAATACATATACAAAACAAGTCTGAGATTACACTGACTTACTTTGGACATAACCTTTATACCTCCTTCATGAATATATGCTTAAGTGGTAAACGTGCCTCTGGGTGCAAATTGTACATAAGTTATATGATCTACATAGGATAAGACTTAAAACACACAAACATTTCTAAATAAATGCAAGTCATAATACAATCACTATACAAACATATCAAGACAGTTCTGCTGACAAAAGAAGAGGAAGGAAGCACTTTTATATTGCATACATTGTTCTTACTGTGACTTGATTTATTAGGTTAATTGATGCAAATGTCACATTTATCCAGGCATCTACTGTTAAATTTCAAAGGATAACTTTAAAAAATGGATAAATTGCTTCATCAGTGTTAAGATTTACAATGTCAGATCTTGAGTGTATGTGCTCCACTTTTTCTGCCTCATAAATAAATCTCAGTATGTGGCATATACTGTTAATCTTTTCAATGTTAGATGGTAATGTCATGGTTTCAAGATCCAAATATAGAGAGGGTGACATTTCTGTGAACATATGGATCCTTAATGCCCACATTTTAATGGTATGAGACCACAGAGTTGAAAAAATAATCATCCAGAGATATGTTAATTGGTTTATATTTTTTAACTTTTTGGCATCATCCTTCATGCAGAGCTTGGCCTTGTGCATCAACGAATATCAGCATTCACTAGCTGTCAGTGACAGTTCAATTCCCAAGACAGAAAGAAAAATTAAGTTTGGGATGCCATCAGTAGCACAAATGAGACTGGCACTGGTGTGCTTCTGTTAGCACACTGGACAACACTGAATGAAGAAAATACACCTGTTAAGTAACTTTTTCTGTGGCTCAGGATGTTATTGCAATGACATATGAGCCACATGCCAGATGTGTTTCCAGGTTTTGATGCTTTGTTTTTGATATTTTGAATTTACTATTCACAGTTTCAGAAATGTTTTTGTGTTAGTCCTTTAACTATTACTATTAATAATACCTCATACTCATATGTATGATGTAACAAATATGATGACATGGATTAAAGTGTAAGGAAATAAAATCAGTAATAGAATTACTGTTAAAATATGGATAATTATTGCAAACTACTTGGCATATGTCAGAGCTAGGAATAATGACAATAATACATTTCCTTTACAATGCTGCAATTCTTACTTGTATATACTGTATATAAAATGACCTTATGCAGTCTTCTGTAGGGCTCCTGCCTCAAAAGATGTCATTACATGAAGGCATGATAATGTACAGCAGAAAAGCGAGTTATCCTGTGGTAAACACTAGTGAAAGACTGAATGTGTCAGGGTAATGGCACAGGTGCTAGGATCAGTGTTTGATACTTTAGAAGGTCGCCTTTTGACTACATCAGTACACTGCTTATTGTTTTTATGTATCCTTTTTTTCCTTTTTAGTCTTCTGCCTTTGCATGACACTTGGCAATGCTCTCTGTTGCCTAGCAATCATCACTAACAATCACAAGTTCATTTTCCAAGGCAAAAACTGAAAAATTAAATTTGGGACACCAGTAGTAGCACAAATGAGAGTGCTGCCAGTGCACTTTTGTCAGCACTCTGGATAGTACTGAGTGAAGAAATTGCACCTGTTAAGTAATCTTCTCTGTGCCGTAAGATGTTAATGCAGTAAGCCTGAAGAAACAACAGAGGTAATGCACAGTTCAAATCCAGATTTCCAATAGTTTTCCTGGGGTCCATATTAAATCATTGAATGATGAGATCATTGAATGTTATTTCATCGGAAATTATGTTCATCGAACCCCCTCACCCCCCTGCTAATTATATATATCAAATCCAACACTGTACTACAGTGGGGAAAAGGCAAATTTCCTAATCCTTACCATAATGTGATCTTAGTCAGAACAGATTGTTGAACTGCATGTTTGATAAAATGCCATTCGATGATCCAATAACTTAATGAAATAACGGGTCTATATTATATCATCATTATATCATCGAACGCTTAAAAAAGCGAACGCTGATTGATCGACCTAATTTAAGTGAAAGCTTACAATCTCGAACTGTCAGATCAGTGATTTTTTTCCCAGGGAAAAAAATCGCTGATCCAAAACACATACACACAACACAAGCACACCAAACAAACAGAAATCCACACACATACACCTAAAATCTGATACCTAACCCTACACTAAACTATGCACACACCACTAACTACCCACTTACCTTAACCCAAACCCTAACCCTAAGGTTCGTCACTATCACACACTCACCTCACCCGCTCCCTAACCCTAACTCACTTAAATCCGCCCTAACCCTCATGTCCACTCAATCGCACACACACCTAACCCGAGCCCTAACCCTAACTCACCTAAATCACCCTAACACTCACATCCACACAATCGCACACTTACCTGAATCCGACCGGTAACTTTCCACCATAACACTGAAAATACCGAAGCAACAGAAACGAACAACCAAATTCTTTCCCTAGGAAAAAATTTGAGTTTCTGCTGCTTCGATATTTTGCAGTTTCGTGAAAATAAGTTCGATCAATCAGCGTTTGCTTTTTTTAGCATTCAAGGATAAAATATAGACCCGAAATAACAGGGACCCATTTTGCTGATGGGGTCAGAACAGCTATTGTCCAATACTTTTTCATTAGGAATTGAAAATGAAGTACAACTGTCAAGTTGAAAAATGAAATTTGCAAAACATGTATGTGTAATGAAGTCTAAATAAGTTAACTGTACTCTGTGTGAATTGCATTAAGCACAGCAATGATCATAACTAATTTAAGCTACATTTGCATTGTATAATGTTCACAATATAGCTTGGAAAAAAGTATGACTCGACACAAATATTATTATTAGGTGTGTAGGATTGTATGTCAAGTAAAGTATGTATGGAACCTTCCTCAACATGTTTTACTCAGCTCATTCAAAACAAATAAAATAAAACAATACATATGAAACTGATTTACGGGAGAGACAGTTAATAAACAGAATTTAGCATTTCACTCCTTTTTAGTCATGGGTTCAATTCTCAGGTGCTATCAATCAATGTTTGTAATTTGTATATCCCACCAACCCATTATGCTCCACTTCATATTATTTTTATCTGTTGTCAACACTGATTATTACCAACATCATATATTTTTTGTCATGTCATATAATCATGTTAGAAGACTGTATGTATGATTATCATCCACTATAGCAGAGACCATGGCCAGATGTGGCAATATAGTTCAAATATCATCATCAAAAATCATTTGAAGATTTCACAGTGGAACATTTGTAAATATAGTGAGCATCACACATGACCAAGTCTCACTGCCAAATTTCACACTTGCAGTGTATTTTGAAGGACTCATACCCAATTCCTCTGCCAGGCCATTTTTGCACTTTCAATCACACATATTCAGCTAGCAAGGTTATCCATCACTGTGCACAGGCTGGTACAAGTGAGATCTGAATTAGGCAGCAATTTGCTGCCATATTTCTAAGTGTCCTTCAGAAGACATGGCTGGCAAAGGTGAGGGTGGTACCCCATTTAGAACCCAAAGGAGTTGTCATGATGAGTCCAGGATCTTCGTGGCACTCCTTGTAAAGTGCTATGGCCATAGGCTTCTGCAGGAGGACTATACTGGGTTTCAGTACAAGACGGAGGCTTGGAATGGCTTGGCCAAGTCTCTCCCCAGTGCAACTTGTATTCCACATACTAGTGAACAATGTTGTCACCATTATAGTGACATGAAGAGGTGAAAGCAGAACATCCTGAGCCAACTGGGGATTGAATTCAGATATGCAAACACTCCTGAGTTATGTAAGTATAGTGACTCATCACCAACCAAAACAGTGCCATGAATTGACCAGACAATACACTTCTTCATTATGCATCTTATTTTTTTTTGTTTTCTGTATAGCTGCTGAAGACATAGCTAGAAACAAAGAGGGGCATAAGGAATGACTGGCATGCCACAGAGAGGCATGGGATAAGTATGGCTCAAGTATGACTGCAAGCAAGATCATAGCACAGCTGAAGTTTATTTAATTTTATCAAATTTCAGGGCATCAGTCCACATGAGCTTGAGACACATACACAACTGAGCAGGCATACCTTACCTATATGTCAAGCATATACTTGTATGCTTGCTCCAATAGTTCATGATCATTGCATTAGTTGTTGTTGTCTTTCGGCTTTTCCCGGTTAGGGGGTTGCCACAGTGGAACTCCGGTCCGCTAATGATTGGCAGTAGATTTTCATGGTGCCAAGTTGCCAGCTCAACGCCCAACCTTCAACGAAGGCACGCCCATTCACGCATGTCTTTCAGAACGCCACTCGACCTGTGGGAAGGACATGCAGACTCCACACAGAAAGCACTTCCCGCACACTAGCTGAGAATCAAACGGTAGAACCTCTTGCTGTGAGGCAACAATGCTACTGCTGCACCACCGTGGATATGCATTAGTCAAGGTGTAAATTAACTTAGCTGTGTGTGGGTTCAATTCCAACAGTGACAATTAGCTTTTAGTACAGAATAGTATATAACATGTATTTTCTGCAGCTTTGACTAACACTAAACTTTCCATTTGTAAATGGATGTCTTTACTTGGAATGCATATATCATATATGTCATAGTCACCTGTTTGCCTAATATGTCTAATAGCACTGAGACTGATGTATTTTATGAAACATTTATGACTTCACATCATATCTGGGTATGTATGTGTTAATTTGTTTACATTTCGAAATGTTAAAATGACAAGAAATTGATGTTATTTATGTTTTCTTTCCCCAAGCCTATCAATCTCTTTTTTTTTTCAACATGGAAAAATTGTTGCTGCAACATAAATGACTATCAATCAACATGGGGAGTTAGACCGACCACTGGGGACTGGACTGCCATACCTCCACAGATGTCTACGGTGGTAGCACCACAGGTAAAATAGACACCTAGCACTGTGGGTTCACAACCTGTCTGCATTGGCTCCACAACTCCTTCACTAACTGCTCCAACAGTGCCAGGTAACTCTGCCCTGGGGGCTCATGCAGTGGTACCCACAGGAGTAATTCTAGTGGAGGTAGTGATTTTGTCACCTGTCAGTAGCTGACACAACTGGTGGGGGCCATTATAGAGAGGGGCCTCAGTGACTGAATGTACAGGGTGGATAAAGTCATGTGTCAAATTGCAAAGTCAATACCCGGTCCAGCACTGACCCAAAGATCTGTGACAGGAGACAACAATGACAGCTCTGAGGGTGAGGGCTTAATTCTCACTGTACTCATGCTGGACATGGATGCCCTTTTGAGGTCAACTACCTAACATCAATCAGTGTGTCTCCAATGTTTTTTCTCTATTATTATTACTATCTGTCTTGTATGTCCTGTATGTCTGCACCTGCTACCTAACCCTCTTATTCTTAAATACTTTCCCCAACAGCCCTCTCTCCACAAAAAAAAAAAAGGCACCTGTCCCACAAATTACACCCCATGCATAGCTCTTCACTTCACCTATGTGTCTGTTTGACACACTTGATTTGATCTGGTTGGACATACAATATTATTCAGTTGTCATCCCACCCTGATGTGGAGACTATCCAAAATTAATCAAATTCTTGTTACAAATATTCATTTATCTTATGAAGAAGTGGATAGCTATGGTGCTCTCCCACCAACATTCTTCACATTCCTTTATTTTCCCCTGTGTCCTGCCCTCTGCTTGTCCCTCATTTTTATCACTGCCCTATCAACCCCTTTTTCACATGTTTAATCTGGTCAAAAATACAATCAAACACAATACACGTGGCTAGAGATGACCCATAAAAAACTGAAATGCTTGTCCTCAGAATTTGCACGTCACTTGACATCTTACAATAACAGTAAATGGCTTTTCTCGTCCTATGGCAAAAACTGAAGATTTTAGTTTTGACTGCACTAGTACGTTTATCATCACAAAAATGTGCTTAGCCCTGTTCTGCTATAAAAATACAGACTGATAGCCCTATTGTGAGATGGTTACTGTTAAATGCTTATTAGGCTGCTGTATGTAATGTACACCTTATGGGATATTACAGTTGTCATTACTGTGATGGAGCCTGATGCCTACATTGTACTTTTCTTCAGTATTTTGTCTCTATCCCTTCAAATGTCTGATTTTTACCACTAAAAGTATGAGTTCCTACATATTATGCACAGATAATGCTAAGGTCTGTAGACTACATTTTGTGTAGTGTCAAGGGTTCAAATCCTGAGAAGTATGTAAAAACCTTGTTACTGTTACTCTTTCTTCCTAAAAATTATAGCACATGAAATCCTCCTTCTCCATACTTTCACTTAACAACACTCCCACTGAAGTGGAATCCAGCACAAAACACCTGGCCATCACCATTGATGATCAACTTCAATTTGACCTACATGTGAATTATTGCATCAGAAAAACCCACCAGAAATAGGGCTTCTGTATAGAAACAAGAAGTTTCTGACTGCTGAAGCCAGGATTACGCTCTCTCATGCTTACCTCCTACCTACTTTAATGTATAGCTCCCAAATTCTCACAAATCTCAACTCCTCCCTAATAACAAAACTAGAGTCTGCCTACAACAAGGTAGCTAGATTTGGTGCCAAACAACCATACAAATCGCATCACTGTCTCTCTCTAAAACACCTAAACTAGCTAGAACTACCCCACCAGCTTCTCCTCTCTCAGCTCCAGATCATCCACTCTGTCCTATACCAGCCATTCTATGGCCCAGTTATATCCCCCCTAATCTCCCACTATTCTCCAACCAGATCCCTCCAGAGCTCTACTCAAGACCTACTACAAATCTACAAACCCAAGACCAAATCTGGCTGCAACATGTAGCACCCTGCTATGGCTTGGAATAAGCTCCATCTTGAAATCAGGACTCTCACTCATCCAAAACAATTTAAGAGCACCCCCAATGAATATCTAAAATATCACTGAATTTGCCACTGTACTCACCCCCCTAAAACTATTTCCCTCATCAAATAGGAAACAAATCCACTGCTCTAAACTCCCCCTCACAAATCCTAATAACTGAACTTCTCTACCTGATCTGCTAACACCTTTGTGGTTCATCTGATGACACACACACTGTCTAACAAAAACTTCTACAATATGTTCTCTAATATTCTACGTATAGTCCTAAGCTTATTTATCTTATTCTCTTAAGTAGCTACATTCCTGAAAATTTTCTTGAAGATGTCTTAATATGCTTTCTCTTTCACTAAGTAATACCCTAAGTTTGCACTTATTATTTTCATTGAATACATTTCTGAAAATGATTTGTTTCTTGTAGTGTATAAACTATGTGATATGTTATTGTAATCCATTGTTTTTAAAATGTATAACTGTCTATTGTATTTATTTATTTATTTTACATTTGTTGACTGGGAATGTCTGACTGAGCCGAAGCCCTTTTTCAGCAGAGGCCCGGGCAGAAAAGCTTCAGTTTATACAGATTACATTTAGTCATTATACAGATATTATATAAGTAGAAAGTGGCAAACAGCTAGATAACAGCAACAGCATTTTTTAAAAGTAGTAGTAAATATAAAAAGGCATAGTAAAACAGCAACATAGGAGTAAAGTTTTTTTTTTGTTGCAATTGATAATACTGGATAACAGTAAAGTTTAAGAGAGAGAGGAATACATAGATTAGCAGAGTGTTACCAAGGTGGGTTTGAGCAGTGGCAGATCCATTCCCCTTTGAAATATTCTTTTAAAGTTAGTTTAAATTGTTTGGGATGTGTGCATGTTCGAATTTCAAGAGGAAGTTTGTTCCATTCAATACAGGGGTGGTAGCTATATAAGTTGCACCCTGCTTTAGACTTAGGCTTATAGATATTTAAGAGGTCTTGGAAAGAGTTGCAGAGGTTTCTTGAAGGAGCATAGTGGGAGATGACAGAGTATAAGGCTGGACAGAAAGATGGCTGGTAAAGAATTGAGTGGTATGGTTGGAAGCTGAGAGAGAAGGAGGAGATGAGGCAATTCAAGCCAGTTTAAATATTTTAGAGAGAGACAGTGGTGAGAGCTATAGGATTGTTGAATTGCAAATCTATCTACTTTGTGGTATGTAGTCTCAAGTCTAGTAAGGAGAGAGGAGTCAAGTTTAGTAAGGATTTGTGAGCAATATGTATGTTAAGCAGGGGAGGTAAACGTGAGTGAGAGCAATTCTTGCTTCCTGAGTGAGACATTTTTTATTTCTGTATAATAGACCTAATTTAAGGTGAGTTTTCCTGATACTATTATTTATGTGACGATGAAATTTTAGTTGATCATCAATTGTGATACCGAGGAGTTTTGAACTAGATTCAACTACAATAGGGGTATTGTTAAGTGACTGGATAGTAAAAGAGGTCTTAATGTGGTTGGCTGTTTTAGAGAGGACAAGTAGGAGTTTTGTTTTTTTAGGGTTGAGGATGAGTTGGTTGTTTGAGAGCCATGTTTCCCCCTGAGTTAAAGGAAGACTGGGTAGCTGATAAGAGTTCAGAGGGAGAGTTTGCTATTGTTATGACTGTAGAGTCATCAGCGTATTGGATAATAGAGAAGAGTGGACAGAAGGTATAGAGCAAGTTGGTGAAAATGTTGAATAGTAGTGGCCCTAAAATGGATCCTTAAGGGACATCCATTTTTATTGGAAAGGGAGTAGATAAAGCAGTGTCCCATCTTACTGATTGGAATCTATCTTTTAGATAGCTTGTGAACCATGCCACTGTATATGGGGAGAAGTTGAGATTAGACAGTATGTTTAATAGTAGAGAGTGCAAAACTGTATTGAAGGCCTTTGAGAGATCCAGGAAGAGACAGGAGATAAGTTTATGGTCATCTCTGGCAAGGGAAATAGTATTGAGAAAGGACAGAAGAACAGTATTAGGTGCTA
Source organism: Protopterus annectens (assembly GCF_019279795.1). NCBI lineage: Eukaryota > Metazoa > Chordata > Ceratodontiformes > Protopteridae > Protopterus > Protopterus annectens. The sequence continues at coordinate 372,425,853 of NC_056730.1, read as the reverse complement.
TGTTTTGGTCGAAAACCATGTTGTGTAGGAGTAGTAGGGTTTCCTGAGAGAGATGTTCCATGACTTGAGTATGTATGCATTTTTCTAGAACTTTAGACATCAGGGAAAGTATAGCAATGAGTCTGAAATTAGAGAAATCAGTGGAGTTACCTGCTTTGTGTATAGGTAGGGTGTAGAACTGTTTCCAGATAGATGGTACTTTAGATTTAGAGACTGAGTGGTTTATAATGATAGAGATGGGGAAAGGCAAGTGATTGTGCAGCTGTCTGAAGAAAGTATGATGGGATGTTATCAGCGGACACAGAGCATTTAGAGAGCAGGGTTCTGATGTATGTTGTGGGGACGGGCTTGAGGGAGAAGGTTTTGGGAGAGTAGTTGTTGAAGAGGAAGCTGACCTTTGGAGTTCCTTGTACTGGAGCTATTGGGGTTAAATGGTTTGGATATTGATTCAATAAAGTAAGTATTGAAGGTGTTGACAGTCTCCACTGGTGTCTTGTCAGGGCAAGCGTTGTGTGAGGTAGGGTTATCAGGATGAAGTATTTGGTTAATAGCATTCCAGAATTTTTTTGGGTCAGATTTAGTGTTGTGGGGGGGGGAGGTTATAATATAATTCTTTTTTTATCTTTATTGATAAGCTTTTTGACCAGATTTCTTTGTTCTTTATATCTTTGTAGGTCAATTGGGTATTTTATTTGTAGCCATTTTTCCAGGAGTTATCTCTAGACTTCATAAGAGTTTGTGTGTTTTTTGTTAGCGAAGGGGATATTGTCACTTTTGTCCTAATTTTACGAGGTGGGGCTAATGAGTTTATGATATCAAGAAAAGTAGAGTTGAAAGCTTTGACAACTTCATCTAGGGGAGCAGAGTGAGGAAGTCCCAGCATACTCTACAGATGAGGGTGTTAAATGTTTCTGGGTTGAAGTTAGAGAGATTGTCTAGTAATGTATCTGTGTGGTTTAGAGAGGCAGTTTGTATATTTTAGCACCTTTATGGGTGAGTGGTCACTCAGGGAATCAGGAAGGGTTTCCTGGATTGTGATATTTAAAAGGAGCTGAGACAAGTATTAAATCGATGAGGGTATTTGTGGAGTATGAGTTGTTTAAATTGGTTGGTTTGGTAATTAACTGAGTAAATCCATATAGATTTATATGGTGTGGGGATCCCGGGTTATTGAGGGTTAGCCAATTAATATTTATGTCACTGAGGAGGATTGTTTAATTTGGGATGTTCAGGGAGAGATAGGAGAGAATGTTTTCCAGCAGTGGAATATTTTCCCTTGGTGGAATGTAGGTGGCTACTATAGTAATTGTGTTGTAGTTATTGAGTTTAAAGTTAACTGCCAGTATTTCTGCTGGGGAGAGAGATGGGATAGACTGTGTTAGGTGAGAAATAGTAAGATTGTTGGAATAGACTACAGCAACTCCTCCACCCTTTTTGTTTTTACGGTCAAGGCAAATTATGTTATTACCAGGGGGAGAATATCTTTATCAAGGTTGTGGGGTTTAAGCCAGGTTTCTGTTAGTACAATAACATCTGGGGTATGATTCGCTATCAATGCATGCAACTGACTAACTCTGTTGAGGATGCTTCAGGTATTAATAGAATAAAAGGAGATTTGTTTATGAGGTGTGGTTTGGTGGGATAGGGTGAGAGAGGAGTTTTGGATGGAGCTGAGGCTAGAGTTTGGACCTGGATTTGGGTGTATGTCACCAGCTATAAGTATTGTAGTGGGGAAGCATTTAGTCTTAGATGTAAGTGGGTAGTATCTAATATACTTTGTCTCATTTTTTGAAGATAGAGAGTAAGAAGGAGGTATTTTTATTTTGGAGAGTTGTGTGTTAGAGGGTAAGATGGAAGAAGAGATGGTTACTGTATTTTTTGAGTAAGTGTAATCCTTTGAGATTAGGTTGATGGGATGTTTATGGAAGGAGGGTATTGGTGCATAGGGTGCAGTGAGAAGAAGTAAGAGGATTAGCTGAAATAGCACTAGTGTAGTGAGCAATAAGGTATGCATAGTGAAATCAGATATAAGAAAGGTTTGTGATGGAGTAGGTAGAGAAGGGGGGAGAAATTTGGTGAGGTTGAGGTATAAGAGATTAGAGTTGGAATGAGAGTAGCTAATTTGAAAAGGCTGGAACATTAAGGGTTTAGTAGATGAAGTTAGCATGTAAAAGAAGGGAGGTGGAATAGTGTGTGTACTTTTCTGAGGGATATTTAGTAAAGTTTAAAGTAGGAGGGTGGGGTTTGAGAGTGGGAGGGGGCTTGAGGCTAGGTATAAAGGAAATTATATGGGGATGGGTGGGAATGGGGTGGGAGGGGAGTGAAGTGAGCCTGAGCGAAGCGAGGGAGAACGGAGCAGGGCTTCACCAGAAACAGAAGAAAATAGCCCTAGAAAAACTGTCTGTAAGTAAGGGTATCTTGTCTGTAAGTAGGGATATATTGTATAAGTGGAAAAAGGTCCTTCAGATGTCCAGAGTATGTAGCAGTCTTTATCTTGCTGCACTTATTGTATTACTTCACACTATCTTTGGGACAGTATGAGAGATAAGTGGAGGAGATTTAGCAGCAGTAGGTAGCTCAGATAGGCGATTTCTTTATTTGCGGGTAAATATAGAGTCTGGGTTAGAGAGGGAAACCTTAAAGTGGGCCGGGGAACAGTACAGGGTAGGCCATTACTAATACCATGCCCACTCTAGTTAACTTTGATTTAAATAGTCGCAACACAAGTAAAACCTTAGTTTTAGTTCTAATTAGCAAGCTGACATTATATTCATACTTTAAAGTTAGTTTGGAGGTGCCGCTGTCCTCAAGGGTACTCTGGCCATTTCAAAATTAACGTTTCCTATACAGGCAGATAGACACTGGGTTGACCGAAGGTTTTTGAAGGGAGCTGGGGCTAGAGGAAGGATACGCATGTAAAAAGAGTACACGGAAATGTTAGGATACAGAAACTGGGAGGGTAATGTTTTTTCTAATTAATGTACACTCTACCAAACACAAAACCTATACAGATATACGTTTCAGTCAGCAAAACACAAAAACCTTAGGTATACTATTATTCTAAATTAAATGCTCTCTACTGCTTAGATTTAAAAATCCCTGTTAGCAATGTCTGCTGTTATTCCAGTTAGTGTTTTATGCCAATATTCCCATTTAAACAGTTTAGTCAGATATTCTACATATTTTTAAAAGTATCTTGCATAGCAGTACACTTTTAGTTAAGCAAACAAGAGGTAGATAATGCTAAAGATAAAGCTTTTCTCCCCGGGCCTCTACTGAAAAGGGGCTCTTCAGCTCAGTCGGACATACCCGGTCAACAAATGTAAAATAAATAAATGTTGTTTGTCTTTCGGCTTATCCCAGTTAGGGGTCGCTAATGATTGGCAGTAGACTTTCACAAACACCGAGGTGCCAGCTCGACGTTCAACCTTCAATGAAGGCACGTCCATTTACGCATGTCTTTTGAATGCCCACGCAACCACGGGGAGGACATGCAGACTCCACACAGAAGGCACTCCCTGCACTCCAGCCGAGAATTGAACGGGAGAACCTCTTGCTGTGAGGCAACAACGCTACCGCTGCAGCACCGCGGATGTACAAATGTAAAATAAATAAATAAGTAAGATACTGGTGTGTTAACTTAAGTAGCTAATACTTACATAATAAAATATAAAAAAACATTTTATTTATTATTTATAAATGTAAAATAAATAAATAATAAATAAAATGTTTTTATATTAATATTATGTAAGTATTAGCTACTTAAGTTATTAACACACCAGTATCTTATTTAGATATTATTCATGTTTTTACTGTCCTACCCCTGTTTGCTCCCAACTTTAAAAAATATATTGTATAGAGTGTGACAGAATCGTTATGATGACAAAACTAGGGATAGCACACCACAACAATGGCCAGAAATGGCCCATAAACAAAAATATTTCTATGTCTTTCTCCCTATCTCTTTCTCTCTTCCCTCTTCTGTCTTTGTCAGCAATGTCTGTGAGATGTCTGGCACCAAGTAGTAATGGTAAGTGATGGTGAATGACAGCTCATGTCTTATGGCAAAAAATTGGGAGATTTTGCCTTTGGCTACAGTAGTGTGCTTCTCCTTGCACTGCTGTGCTTATCCTCACTGTGCAATGGAAAGATAGACTGATAGCACTGTGAGGAGAGACAGCTATTGTCATATGTTGAATGTGCTGCAGAGTCAAATATACACCATATGGGATGTTTTAATTTTAACTACTGTTATGAAGTATGCTGCACACATACTTCATTGCTTCATAGTGTTTCTATAATCCCTTCAAATGTGTGTTTGTTTTGGCACATGACATTTTCCTTCTTTTGTGGTGTGATCAGGGGTCTACTTCACATAATCAAATTTACACTTACCGGAAATTGAAAAGGACAAGATGACTTTGCTGAAAACGTACTTTCATGAACACTGGGATCACTGCAATTTTACTCTGGGAAAGGAACCACTTGGCCACCATGACAAAATAAACAAACTGAAGCAAATCAAACATACCTCCCAACCATACCGAATTACTCATTTTTTACTGAGTTTTGGGGTCCAAATAGTAGAGTGCCATGATTCCTGAGTGGCACCCCTTCATTTAGGATTTTTAAAAAAATGTTTTTTCTTTCACGTTTGTTGAGCTGACATCATCATGTGCATGATGCGTCAGCTCTGTCAGCATGTCGGAATTGAGCTCAAGGGCTCATGTGCACGAATTTCCGGCTGTTTGAATGGATCTGATTCTGCACTGAAACATTTTGGGAATGACTGCTGCTGCATTTATTTCTGGTTATTTCATGGAGTTTCTGCTTTTATTTTTTTCTACTGAAAATGGGGAAGTTATCCTATTGAGTCGACTGTTGAGCTTAAGGTATGTTTATTTTCAGTGATGGTGCTGCAGACTTGCTTTCATGGAGTTTCTGCTTGTGAATGGAAATGACACCTGCTGCATTTATTTCTGCTTATTTTCAAAAAGTTTCTGCTTTTATTTTGTGACTGTTGAGTTTAAGGTATGCTTATTTTCAGTGATGGTGCTGCACGGTGTTTCTGCTTGTGAATGGAAATGACAGCTGCTGCATTTATTTCTGCTTATTTTCATGCAGTTTCTGCTTTTATTTTGTCTACTGAGAGCTTAAGGTGTGCTTGCACAGAGTTGCTTAAGCCACGGGACAGCGTACAGAGCTGTGTGCTTCTATGTATGAACTGATAGGTAGTGCTGCATTTATTTCTTCTACTGAGAGCTTAAGGTATGCTTGCACGGAGCCACAGGAGAACTGTGCGTATGAACTGAAGTGGTAGCACTGCATTTATTTTTTTCTACTGAGAGCTTAAGGCATGCTTTCTGCGTTTGAACTGACATTTTGAAGAGTGTGTGTGAGTGCTGCATTTATTTTTTCTACTGAGAGCTTAACGTATTCTTCCTGCATTTGAACTGACATTTTGACGCGTGTGTGTGTGTGTAAATACCCCCAAGTGAATACACCTGGTGGCTAGAGGTATTCAGGCTCAAACCCTGTACCTTGGGTACATGTAAAAAGAGCCTAAAGTCCCTAGCCACCACCACTTGTGAGTTTATGCCTCATTGTTCTATTCCTCATTAAATCTGTGATTTTTCAGGATTTTTGTGGCAAATCACTGAAGGATTGAATTCACTAAATGACAGGCATTTGAATTTCAGACTTCATATTCTTCAGAAAATAAATGGTAACACAACCTTTTATTCTAGCAATTTTCTAAGTTTATACAATCAGTATTTGAAATGTGTCCCTATTTTGGGGCTGTATTCCCCCATTATTGGCTTTGTCCAGGTTTTTTGTGCTAAGACATTGAGAGCTATGGTGATAAGTGAGAACTGAATTCTGTATTCCACTATTATTGGCTTTGTCCAGGTTTTTTGTGTTAAGAGGTTAAGAGTTATGGTGAGAAGTGAGAACTGAATTCACCATATGATAGGTATTTATGTTTCAGTCTTCCTATCTTTCAGGAAACTGCTGATTTTGCATAGTGATATGTTTTGTTGACTGTAGTGCACAGGGTTATGGGTTCAAGACTTGGCAGTGAAATGCATGGTGGTAACACAACATTTTATTCTAGCAACTTTCCAAAATTATATAAGCAATGTTTAAAATGTGTCCTTGGTTTTTGGCCTTTTGCCCCCCCCCCCCCAAAAAAAAAATGAAATTTAAAATAAGTGCGAGAAGCTGTGCAAGATGCCTTTGGCTTACACTACTGTCATTCTATTTATATATATAATATATATGCATCTATAGCTATATATATATATATATATATATATATATATATATATATATATATATATATAGTGGAAGTAGACTTTTATGATGAAAATGTTCTGAATTGGGCAGTTTTGTCATTATTGGTTCATGCATTTTATTTCATTGCCTACTGGAAAAATGTTCAGGCAATAAATTTAAAATGCACTCTAACTTAAGTCTAACAAGTGTGCTGTATTATACAAGGAATATAATTTAATAAAGTGAGGAAGGTGTATCAAAGAACGCATGTATGTTTCTTGTTTTGTGTGCAAGGGGCCTATGATTTGAAAACAGCCCAAAGGTAATCTTTATCCACCAATGGCCAGATGCATTTTCTTTGGATGTGGTGTGGGTTTAATGGTGTTCCAATGAATGTGAGTTTCAAGGGTAGAGAAGTTTTAATGCCAAGTCTATTTTCATTGTGAGACAATATTGCTTTGTTTAGCAGATATCTATTGTGCTATAAAATGTAAAAATAAAATCCAAATAATCATTGTAGAAGTAAAGCAGTATGCACACATTAGTGTTTATGGTAAATGGGGTGCAATAGCCAGGGAATGGGAAATTGGAATGGCTGCAGGGGGACTCTGGTGCCATATTTTGGTTGTCTGTTCTTCAGTTTGTGTTTGAAAGTTGGTATCCCACAATTCCGTTGGAGTGGGTGGGGTTATGTAATTATGTATGCAAAATTTACATTAATCAGCATACAGATTTGTACCTGTTTTTCATGGGCCTTGTCCAGATTTTTGATATTTCCAGGCTGAGAGGTATGAAATCAAACCAACCCAAGTGGGGAGTTTTGCCCTCCCACACTCTCCTTGTGGGGGGTTGCACTACCCCCAGTCCCCTAACTAAATATGCCAACTCTGCAATCACAATACACTGGGGACAAGGGCAAGGTTCACCATGGTGGCCAAGTGTTTCCTTTCCCGGAGTAAAATTCCGGTGATCCGAGTGTTCATGGAAGTAAGTTTTTGGTGAAGTCGCTTTGTCCTTTTAAGCTTTAGGTAAGTGAAAATTTGATCATATAAAGAGGATCTGTGATCAGATACTGATCACATCTATAGACTACTGATGCAGATTGGCAGGTGTTTGAATGCACCATCAGGTTTAAAAATATTGAATATTATCATTTCTCAATAATTTTTCCCCTATGAATTCATGCATACATCTGTGATTCCACCAACAGTAACATGCTTGTTCCCTTATGTGGTTTATAATCAGTCCGAAAATACTCATACTCTCCCAGCAATAAATATAAGACAGTCTAATCAAGGATTTTAAGGGGCACATCTTAAAAATATTGCTATGACACTGAAAACATTAACATAACGTGTTCTGAACTGGATCAGCAACAGAAGCTCTTTATATCTTTGTACTCGTTATTTGCATGAAGGTTGGCATGGAGCACCATAGGCTACTGTTAATTCCCATTCTAAGTCCAAAATCTAAAAAAATAATTACACATATGCTAATACTGTGCTCTCATTTGCACAAATAAGATTGTTAGTGGTGTACTTCAGGAACTGATTTGGACAACAATAAAGTAATGTCTTATTTATATTAATTGAAATACTTGTGTATGTTCTAATGTACTGTTGTACTCACAATATGATGAATTCACTGTGATGCATCTAAACGCTGCATACTGTAAATTATATTTGCATTCCAACACATTAGACTTGCAAATGGTGTATAACAATGTAGCACCTTTGCACACAAAATTGCTGAGTGACATTTATTAGTGTACTTTCATATGTTTAAACTGTATGTTTGTAATTTTCATCGCACATTGTCCAAGCATGAAGAAACATTGAAAATGACACCAAATGATTATTACTTGCATACAATCCTACTGAGCTGAGCAGTCGCTAATGCTAGGTTGTCAATCCATTGTTTCACAAGTGTGATTATCATCACTACACCATACTGTGAAACAGCTACATGTCACTCACAGTACTGCAATGTACATAAATGATAGGATATATAACTTAGCTGAGCAATATGTAATTACTTGTGATCAACACATTGGTCAGGATTCACGTTACAAGTCTTACAGGGAGGCTGCAGTTAAACGGTGTGATGTCAGCATGCCATGCATATTCATGAGGGCATGCTGACTCACACTCAAGGCTAACACGGTCCATGTAAGAAAGTATGGGGCGTGTCCGCAGGGCGAGTCCTGCAAACGGACACACCCCCAGAAGAGGAACAGTCTCAAAAGTAAACCCCCACGAGAGAGTCCGCGTAAATGTCAACAAACACAACACAACACTTGCCCCCACAGACTATAAACATAAAATGTAAAAATGAACATGTTATATATTTTTTTATAAGTTTTAAAGATGTTTGCCAGTAATTGCGCTCGTTTGCGCGGGCGTGCCCGTCGCTTAGCCACAGTTAGCAGTCAGTGGAAAAGCATATAAGATCTAAATATGCAAAGTAAGCCAAGAAGCAATAGCGTAGCAGTAGAGACGTCAGCTGAAGAGGAGGCAGTCACGGTTCGAGCCCCCACAACATCAATTTTTATTTCTAGTGAAATAAGCACGAAACAATTCCCTGACATATATGTACATATATAAAATTATATTTTATGTGAAATGTAATGAAATGGGCCATGTATTTTGAAGAAATGTGAGATAATAAAAAAAAAAAATGTCAGAAGTGCCTATAGCTGAGCTACGCTCTAACAAGCTGAGTATATCTGCCCGTAGGTGAGCAGTGGTTTAACAGGTGTAAAATGAGTGCCCGGGGTTGAGCAGTGTTGTAACACGCTGAAACTGTGTGCCCATAGCAGAGCTGAGCGTAATATGCATGCTGACAGCCAAACGATGCGTAAACCAGCATAACCCATTTGCGCGGAGCTGCGCACCGTGCCAACAAGATAACTGGCGGGCAACGTTGAGCAAGCTGTATCAAAACTGCCTTTACACAGACATACCTCCTAGCATGTGTAGACAGTCATAAAAAAAAAAAGCAATGGCCAGGCTCGAACTCAGGATACCATGCACCATAGTCAAAGTACTGAACCACTAAGCCCTGACAGTTGCTCTTAGAAATGCAGTATTAGCATATTTATAGGAATGAATGGAAAGAGAAGCATGACAAAGCAGGTTTTGTGAAGCTGATACATTTCCAAAATGGCCAATCACATATAAGTGCGGGAAAAATGGCATATATAAGCCCCATAGGCGGGAATACACAACATAACTGATTGTGGAATCGATTTGCAGTCAGGATGGCAGGTGTAGGAGAGGGTAGTTGCTTCCGAGCACAGAGGTGGGGCATTGAGGAGTCCAAATATATGGTTTGGCTCCTCGTCCATGATCATGGGGCCCAAGTCATGCAGGGCCAGGTCCTGTGGGGAGCATACAAGGCTGAGGCATGGGACCAGTTGGCACATGATCTCACCAGTGCCACAGGAATACCAAGGACTGATGAACAGGTCCATCACCACCATGTGGACTTGAAGAGATGGAAGCAGGACCAACTGAACCGTTGGATCCAGGAGGCCCAGCAAATGCCCAATGCCCCACTACTGAGTAAGTTACATGTAATTATTTATGTAAGAAATTAACCTAGCTGATATTATGAAGATGTGTATTCCAATATTACTTAATTTATATTACAGCTGCAGGTGTCCGTTCCATGAATCGTCAAGCCTATGCCGATAGGCTTGTGCAGTTGCGCCACCAGGCAGGTTAGTAATTCTCTCCCTATAACTGTTAAAAAATATAAGTATGACAGCTTGCAAAAGAGTGCAGTGTAGTCACTTATTAATAAAAAGTTCAAGTAACAGTGTAAGAGAGATTCTGCTAGTACTGTGTGATTACATAAGTGTGATGCGGCCTGTAATCCAAAAATAAAAATGAAACAAGTCTGAAATAAAGATGTTCCACCTATAATGTAATAGTACATAACCTGCAGCAGGCTGTAAATTACAGCTACACAAGCTGAGTACAACACATGTGTGAAATATATCCCCGTTTAAAATCTGAAACATGACACAAGTGAGACTGTTGGAAAGGATTGTTGTAACCAAATAAAACATGTCAATAAAGCCTAGAATTAAGTACCATCCTGAATTGTAAAAATAAAACAAGTGAGAGTGTGAGAAAGAGGTATGAATCCACCAATAAAGTTGTAATAATTCCTGAATAAAGTATACTGCAGTCAGTACAGAATGAAATGAATGTGACAGGCACAACCAAAGAGTGAAATGTGTGCAATAAAGTACTGAAGCTGGAATGTCCGCCCCACAATTTGGATATGTTGCTGCACCTTTGCAATATGCAGATAGTATGGTTGTATGAAATACCAAACATCCACAGCTGTCTAGAGCCATATAAAACAAATGTAGCAGGATGCTGTAGCTGAACAGAGCCAGATATGAATGTGTATGAATAAAAATGCAATGTATATTAATGTAGCAATAACATTCCCATCACCAACATGCCTACGTTTACACATAGGAAACTGTAGTTAGACCTGTAGGGTGTATATATCTGCAGCTAGTAGAAATGTACAGCATATGTATAGGTATTTGAAGTTGTTAATGAAATATTTCTTCACCCTACCCTATAACCACAAATAATTCATTTCACATGAAATGGGTATGTGTATTCACAATTAATTCCCCTGGACATTTGTCCTGTTGGTTCATACATATTTGCATGTACGTTGATGCATGTGCCCTGTTCATACATCCAAACCTGATGGCCTGTTGCCATCAATCAACCCTGCATGCTGTTAGATTGTGTACTGTTGTTCAAATTATGCATGTGTTATGCTTGCTGTTCAATGTCTTGAATTTATGTGTGTTTGGTTAATGGGAATACTAATGCATGCTGTTACAACTAATTGTGAATGGTATTGTTTGTTACTAACCCAAACTGTCATAAAATAATGCAAAACATAGGACGACAGGGAAGGCGGGTTCCAGCGGACCCACCTCTCCCACCTCAGCTGGCGAGTGCACCTGGCACTAGTGCCCAGGCCGGACCCTACTCCGGTGGCCCTGTGCCACCTTTGAGTGGAAGTGCTGCAGGGGATGGGGCTTGTCCCCCCTCTGCAAGCGTGGCCGGAGGAGACCGTCCACTCACCCTCCGTAGTGTCTGGACTGTGGTGCATAGGGAGATCAGGCATTCTGTGCTTGAGCCCCTATGCCAGCTTGACGCACGGGTGGCACAACTCACGGGCGTGCCTGCTGCCCATCCTACACAGCCCCCAGCACAGCCCTGTCCTGGGCAGTGAAGGCACAGTGGCAACTGCCCATGGGTGGGGATCTCAGTTCCACTGTTGCCATCTGTGGGCTCATGGGCTCGAGATATCCAAACATCCGTCCCCGTCAATTGTGCCCCCCCACATGTGTCATACACCACCCCTGTATGCGTCTTGTTTGTCTTGTCTGTTAACCTCCCCTACCTACCTCCCCAACTATACCTACTTCCTGTACCTGACATTCCACTCTCACCTGAAAAAAAAAAAAAAAAAAAAAGGGCACTCTGTTCCCGCAAAAAAATTACACCCCATACATAGCTGCCCATTTCGCAGACATGTCTGCTGGACATGTAAACTGGCAATTACAATTGGCTGTACAACAAATATTGTTGTCCTCACCCCTCTCTCAGGGGTGGAAGGTTTCAAATTTCACACCAAATTACACACATATGCACAGCTGTTGCTGATAAAGAAATGGGCAGCTATGGGCCTATCCTACATCCTTCCTGCAAATCCCAAGCTTGTTTTCCTATTGTCCTACACTCTTTGTGCCCCCTTTTTCACCACTTTCCTATCTTCCCATTTTCTTTTCTTTCAAAGAAATTAGCACGGGTGTGCGCGAGAGTAAGCACTTTTAAGCAGTTGTAAGTGGGTGTGCGCTTGTTTGCGCTTAGCTAAGCGTGTGTGCGTGAAGCTAAGCGACAGTGCGCATGCGTGAGCTCCGCACAAACCAGCGCTAACCCGCTTTCAACTGCTTAAAAGTGCCTTAGTCACTCTGAATGACAAGGCCTGTAGTCTGCTCAGAAGCAAAATAAAATCCCACTGTCAGTCCCGAACCCAGGACCTTGGAAACAGTAGTCTGCATGATGTACCACTAAGCCATGACTGCTATACAAGAACATTGTGCTGAAAGAAATATATCATGAAATAGTAGGAATGAATGTAAAGGGAATATAGGAAGTCTAGTACACAAAGCATGCCATGTATATTTACTGTAAAATCTATTGGATTTGTAAAATATTAGTGTGTGAAGAGAAACAGCCATGCCAGTTGGTAGCTAGTAGGTAATAATGTCACATTAGCACCTTGCAAGCCACACACATACTCAGAGGAGGATAAACACTGCCATAGTTTAATAGTTAAGAGCCCAGACATAGCAACTGTGACTGAGTTACAGGGATGTCCCTGATTTGAAAACAAATGTTAACTGTGCCCCACTGACTCCCTGTGAAATGTACTAACAGTAGGCAGAAAGGTGTTACAACACATGCTATGGTAACTATGAATTACTGAAAGTATGCACCACTTGCACGTCACAAATGGTGTAGTAATACATATGCTCAAAATAACCCACAGTCACAACTGCAGAATATCAGAAAATTTCATGGGTGTATCCCACTGATATGTACCATTAAATGAGGCTGATAAAAGATGCACCTGAGAGTATCTGAGGCCTGCTCAGCAGCATAATCAAATACCCTTCTATGTGTCAAGGCCCACACCATGGCCAGACCACACTGCATGCAGTACCACCCTACCACAACAAACACATAGGGAATTGCTGCTCAAACAGATATAGCAAGCATTACAAGCTGTGAATGTAAATGGCAAATAGGAAAGCCATAGCAACACATTACAGTAAAGACACCTAGCAGGCATACAAGGAGTGAATGTAAAGGGCAAATATTGAAGCCATAGCAACAAATTGCAAGAGCCACTGCTATATACCAGTTACACCACAAGTCCCACAGGAAAGCACACACACCCATATACACAGTATTACTAGTCTTAGGTGTCAGTTTACATACACACTGAGAAGAGGAAACTGGAGGAAGGAATACTCAGGTTACAGTACAACATGCATTGCAGTGTCTACAACACAGCCTGAAATATGAGAGACATACCAACCGTTACACTCACAGAACAGTGTCCACAGCATACCAGCATGGTCTCCACCCTGATAATCTGAAAGGGCTACGCCTACCTAACAAACCTTTTTATAGCACTGTCCTGAAATCACAGCGAGAACTGCAATCACTACACAACAGGCTGCATGCAATTAGTAAATGCTGGCTAACAACTGGTGCAAAGGCCATCACATGGACATGTGCAGATACCTACAAAAGCATCCTGTACTCCCAGTCCACACATGCAATACTTTCATTGCACCCTCTGGAGGTAGAGACAGAGAGAGAGAGAGAGAGAGAGAAAAGAAAAGAAAAGAAAAGAAAAGAAAGAAAATATATAACAACAAAACAAACAAGTTGTCATCACAACCTGACACTGCCAAGGCAAACTGAAGCTGGCAAGAGAAGCAGCAGCAGGCCAACTATCAGAAAGCCAACGCAAACAGCTGTAACAAACACAGGTAATGTAAAGTAATAATATAATAGTCTACATACTGTGAACCCTCCATATGTGTTATTGGTCTGTATCTATGTATATGAAGATGTGCATAGGGCAGGGGACATACTGCAACTGTCACTGAAGGCTGTACATACATGTGTATGTGAAGGTAGTTATGTGCACATATCAATGTAGGTTGTAGTGCAATGTACAATGTAGGTTGTACAGTAATGGATGTTCATCAGTACGTTAGTGTGTGTATACATATGTGTAAATAAAAAGGTTTATATATATATATATATATATATATATATATATATATATATATATATATATATATATATCATATGTATACGTATGTATATCGAGATATGTATGTATATATATATATATATATATATATATATATATATAATATGCATATATGTATACATAGATAGAGAGGGATGTAGAAATACATAGACATATATAGATAGATAGAATATGTACACACATATATATGTAATACACACATACATATATAGATATATGTAGATACATATACATATACAGACAGATCTGACTCCCTACAGATACGTCTGTATATGACTATCTCTCTCTCTCTGTCCCACCCCCCCCCCTCTCTCTCTCTCTCTCTGTCTCTCTTTCTCTCTCTCCCCCTCTCTCTCCATATCTATATCTATATATCTATATCTATATATATATATATATATATATATATATATATATATATATATATATATACATATATATATATATATATATATATATATATATATATATATATATATATATATATTTACTGAGTGAGGCACATGTGTGCAGATGTATTGCAACAGGTGCCTGGTGACAAAGGCATGGAGTGAACACCAGTGTGGATACTGGAGTACCATACCCCATTCCAAAACACTTACACCAGTAACCACCACATATGTGCTTGCCTGGCCACCACTGCATGTGTCAGGGGGGAACAGGGGCAACAAGTGTACAATAGGCTCCCCACTGATATTCACAGTGGCACACTAGTCCTGTAATACCTGCACATAGTATGTGTCAGCAGACATGGTGTGTCAGCTATGGACATGTAGGTCACTGTACCCCTCTACACCCCACAATGTCCTACATGGTATGTACCTCCCATGACAGCTACAGATATGGAGAAGGACACAGTCATACGTAAGAAACTGTGACAATGCACTCAAACACATTACCTATGCAGAGTGACTGACAAGACCACAGAGCGCACCCATACTACCTACATAGATGTTACCACTGCTGGATATACATAGTTAAGTCACACCCATGACAGTTGTCCAACAACCATGGTAACACCTCACAACATGCACAACCCAAATGACCTATGTCTGTCGTCCTTGTCACCACAGTAAAGAGCACATGGTGGAGGTACAGGTTCCTACCCACAGATAAGACATACCCTGGAGTAAACCACACAGCATTAAGAAGCAAGGCTCCCCATGAGTAGATGTCAGACATACCCCTGCTGAATGTTATGCAGATAGGTAATATGCCATATGAGTCACCCTGTGTAACTTTTTGACAGGAGCAGGTACGATCACATCACATGTGTCACAAGGGGCAGGGTAGCATAACAGCATGCTGCTGTAGGCCCAGGGCCAATAGCATTCTACCTACCTAAGACACAATGCACACCCACGAACCCATTGCAAACCAACTATGTGAGGTGGAATGAGTGTGCCAGTGACTGGGTGCATGTTATGTAATGGTGTGATTGCTCACCATGACTGTCTGTCTGTCATGGTAGTGTGTGTCCTTGGTGTGAGGCCAGAGACAGATGTGTGAGGTATTGCAATCCAAACATACTACATTGCCATATGTTGTGCTGTGTTACCCTGTATGTGGCTGCAGTGTAGGTAGGGTTATGGAAAGTAAGAGTAGTGTGCATTACCAGTGAAATATGCAACGTGCATTGCATGCAGTGCATGGGTTGATAATGTTCCCCATACAGTACCTTGATACAAACCCCCAGTGTGAGGTTGTGCACTGGACCTGAACCAGTGTGCTGACTGCTGGAGTATACTAGTCTGTCGTATGGAGTGTGCCAGGTACTGTTGCACAGTTGTCGGCTGAGCACTGATATCTGGTCATTTACATGTGTATCCCCCAATAGGCAGACAGATGCTATATATGGGAGTTAAGTTATATCACTACAGTCGAGGATCATGTGTATTATGTGTGTCATATTTTGCTGATATATATTGCTGACATATTTTTCTTTTCCTTTTCAGGGCTATGGTTCACCAGCGAAACCCTACCTACTCCACTGCGGAGGATGAGGAGATACACCAGAGCCTGGTGCGGGATTTCGCCATACTCTTTTCCCACACCAGCCAGAACCAGCAGGAGAGGGCTGCACTGTGGCAAGACCTGGTCCATCGGGTAAATGACATAGGTACACATAACCGGACATATGAGCAGGTACGCCATCACTGCAGTGATTTAATTAGAAATGTCCGTCAGTGTGCGTCGGATATCCACAGGCAACAGCTTGCCACAGGTGGTGGGGTGGCTATACATCCCTCCCTCACCAGACTGGAGGGACTACTCCTAAGTGTTGTGGCTCCAGCCCAACAGCAACAACAGCAGCAGCATACATGCATAATGATGGAGGCTGGAGCCACCCAGCAGCAGGACTCAGAGTGTGCAGGTAACATGCCATATGTATAGTTGACTGCTCTGTACACTGGTAGTTTATGCATGTGTGAGGTGTGTCCTCGGTTTGTAGCTGTTATCTTGGTAATTATTGTGCAAGAGTGATATTCTCAATATCAGCAGTAGACCTGTGGAAGCCAACTGTTGTACTACTGAACTGTATCATACTCACAGTATCAATGGCACAGTTGTGCCCACTGACAATAAATGTCTCATTTCTGCAGGTCCCTCTGGTGTAACAGCAAGGCAGCCTATCCATGCTGGTGAGTGTGTAATAACAATACCTTCAATACTCTTGATACTAATAGTAATAATAGGCTGAAGCAGTAGTGCTATGTGTTTGATTGCAGGTGTGTTTGTGTCTGTGTGTTCATAGGTTCATAGTTTCATAGGTTCATACTAGGCTATCTGCCCTAGGGCATTTATAAGCCTAGCCAGAGTGTATGTGGCTTACACCACCCCTTAGGATGAGAATACTACGCCCTTTTAGGGTTTAGTTTACTATGCCTCTGTCTAGTAGTGACACAGAGATGACCCCCGGGGTAAACCTACGATCTCCCATCCACTCGTCGAGATTTCTCTTGAATAGAGTCAGTGAGGGGCTCTGCCTAACATGGACTGGGATTCTGTTCCAGAGTGTAGGGAGCCTCTGGGTTATGAATCTGTCCCTCCAGCACGTTCTATTTATTTCTGTGTTGAGGTTTAAGTCACTTGTTCTCGTGGCTCTGATGGATTTGGATTTTCTAAGGTGGAGCATGTCCATTAATTCAGGATTGGACATGGCCTTGTACGTCAGGCACAGATCACCTCTGAGTAGGCGGTATGCAACTGAATAGAGCTGGAGTTTCTTCAGTCGGGCAGCATATGACATATGTTTAAGACCCTTTATCCTCTTGGTGAGGAACTTTTGGGGTCTTTCCAACTGCTGCAGGTGTCGGGTGAGATACATCACAAATGGGGCATTGTACTCAATCATTGGCCTGATAAGAGAAGAGTACAGGGGCACAATGACCTCTCTTGATCTAGATGTGAAACCCTTCATGATAAGGTGGGCAATATAGAAGGTCTTCCTAACCACTTTGGCAATGTGAGTGTCAAATGAGAGGTTACTGTCAACCTGGGTCCCTAGGTCCCTGATTACCTCTTCCAGACTTAATGGATTACGCCTATGTGGTAATTTGTCGGTACCTTGTTTTTCCCAAAGGGTATGACTATACATTTTTTGGCGTTCAGCTTAAGGCCATGGCTCTGGCACCAATTATCCGTTTCTATGAGGCCTCTCTGAAGGATGTTTGTGTCCGCTGGAGTATCAATTATGGCCCAGTTTGCAGTCATCTGCAAACTTTGTCAGCCACAATCCTCCTATGTTTGCCTGTACCTCGGAAAAATAAATGCCGAACAAGAGGGGTCCCAGGACTGAGCCTTGTGGGACACCGCTTGTGACTGGCTTAGAGTCTGACATAGCTCCAGCAACTCTGACCCTGTGGGTTCTGTCCTTGAGCCAGTTTGCAACCCATCTTGTGACATATGAGTTTATATTTAAGCTGGTGAGTTTGTCTATGATGCCCGAGTGGGGTATTGTGTCAAAGGCTTTGCAAGGTCAAGGTAGGCTGTGTGAACTGCCTTGCCCTCATCAATGGCCTTAGTGACTGTTTCAAAAAGTTGACCAAGTTCAAAGGCAGGATCTGCCCTTGACAAAGCCAAATTGGGTAGGATCCAATGTCTGTAGGTCCCCAATGTCTTTGTTTATGAGTTCCATAATGATCCTCTCCATAGCTTTGCAGACCAGGCTCGTCAAGCTTATGGGGCGGTAATTTCAGGGTCCGTAGAAGCACCGCCTTTGTGAAGTGGTACCACTGTTGCGACGCCACTCTTTGAGTGCGTATCCTGTAGTAAGGCTAAGATTAAACAGCATCCTTATGTGTGGGTTTAGTTCCTCTTGGAGTTCATGTAGCACACAGCCGGGACACCATCCAGTCCCATTGATGCTGTGTTTTAGCTTTAGAGAGCGGCTCTCACCTGGGCATCTGAGATGTTAGGGAGGCTACACTCTGCTGGGATGGTTATTTCTCCTTTTGGGGGAGGGAGGAGAAATTTGCACTGAACCTGTCTGCCAGAATGTTGGCAATGTCAGTGGGTTCAGTGTATTTTGTGTCATTTTGGACTAACTCTGAGCATATCTGGGAGTTTCCACCCAGGTTTCTAACATAGCTAAAAAGGCCTTGTGATTGTTTTTGTGTCTTTTGCGATTTTTCTCTCAAAGTTGGCCTTGGATGATTTTATGAGTGATCGTAGTTTTTGCTAGTACTGATCAGAGATGCCTTCCCTTTTAGGGATTTTGCTCTGTCATGTAGTAGCTTCCTCCTCCTGTTGTAAAGTTTGTTTATGGCTGGGGTCCACCAGACCGGCCTGCCTTTGGGGAATGGGTCTTGGTTTTATTTGGGATTGCATGATCCATGCATTCTTGAAGGTGCCCATAGAAGGCATTTGCAAAAGATTCAGCAGTGTGGGTTGTGGTTTCCACTGGCCCAGGGGCATTGAAAGATACCACTTCAGTCTTAAGAAGTGTGAAGTTTGCTTTTGAGAAGTTCTTCACTGTGGTCTTTTGTGCAGGGGGTGGGGGCGGGATGTGGATTTCCAGTGAGATTAATTTATGGTCTGATCTTACCAAAGAGGGATGTACTTCCGGTGTGGAGCATTTTGTCCCCATGTTTGTGATGATCAGGTCTAGTATATTGTCTCCTCTTGTGGGAATGGTGACTAGTTGTTCCATTGCATTTGAGTTTATGAATTCTAGGAACCTTTGGGCTAGGGTGTTGGGGCTTGATTAATGTTCCCAGTCTATGTTTGGGTAGTTGAAGTCTCCCAAAATGATGGTATTTGGAGAGACATTCATACTCTCCAGTGTCTTCAGGAAGGCTGTGTGGGGTTCCTGAGTTTGAGAGGGTGGTCTGTAGCATGCTACAAACTGTAAGGCAGTTTTGCCTATGGTTAGTTGCACCTGGATAGTCTCCGATGCTTTGTGCGTTGCCACTAACCTGGAGGTGTGGGTATCTTTGATGAAAATGGATACTCCCCCTCCTTTTGGGGTTCGGTCCAAGTTTTGGGGCCGGAAAGCATGATATGAGGTAAAACCTGATAGTGCTGGGGTGCTCTCAGGAGCCTTGAACCAGGTTTCAGTCACTGCACAGACATCGATGTTCTCCATACTGAGGAGGGCTTCGAGGGCGTGCATCTTGAGGTTTAGACTTCTGGCATTGACCAGCATTACCCTTAGTTTTGTTCCACTTGTGTTTTCTAGGGAGGTAGGTTTGTCATTTGAGCCTTGCCTAAAAAAGGCACTATGGGGGTGGCAAGAGCCTTGGCCAATATCCGGAAGCCCAGGGGTGACAGGTGCAAGCCATCCCTTACGAAGCAGCGTGGCTTGTCAAGCATGTCATCCCAAGCAGACAGACACTGGATCCCCTTAGAATGACACCAGTAATTAAGCCAATTGTTAAAACTGATCATTTTGTCTTTGTACTGTGGCATCATTCTTGGTGAGGGTAAGATGCTGCTCAGGGTCAGGGTCATACCAGCCTGGGCTACATAATCAGAGAGCTCCTCTATGTCTCTTTTCATGTAGTCCAGGGAGGTACATCTCAGGTCGTTCACACCGGCATGTACAATGACTGAGTCATATTTGTACTTGCTGTGGAGTGACCTGAGTGCTTGTGTTATGTGGCGGATTCTAGCTCCCGACAGGCAGCTTACTGTGGAGTGTGCATGTGTGCATGTGTGCATGTGCGCATGTGTGTATGTGCACCTGTGTGCATGTGTGCATGCGTGCATGTGTGCATGTGTGCATGTGCACCTGTGTGCATGTGTGCATGTGTGCATGTGCACCTGTGTGCATGTGTGCATGTGTGCACCTGTGTGCATGTGTGCATGTGTGCATGTGTGCACCTGTGTGCATGTGTGCACCTGTGTGCATGTGTGCATGTGTGCCTGTGTGTATCAGTGGTGACATTGTGTACACATTGTAAACTGTGTTTCCTGTCTTACTCCCACAGGTTCTGGTGCTGTTCTGGTGTTGTGCAGCAGGGAACCTGAATCAGCTGCCATGGATAGTGATAATGATGATACCTGTGTAATGGCACAGGGAGGTGTGCCAGGGTCCGTTATTGGTCAGCCAATTGACAGTACACAGCTGTCGACCCCATCAATGCGCACAGTCATCCTGCCAATGCATCCTTTGTCACCAATGTCCCTAGGTGATGGACAGGATACAGTGGACATTGACCAGGGTAATGCGGTATCAGTGGCACATGCATCCCCACACAGCAGCCATGGCCAGGGTCCTGACATGGTACCACACAGGCAGATGTCCAGGGGTTCTTGTGGGAGCATCTGTGGGCGTACTGCCCCTGTCAGATGTGCCCACAGAGGTCTTTCAACCTTAGCTATGTTTCGGGCTGTAATGCAGGCACAGTCACGTATGGAACGGTACACCAGACAGGGTCTGAGGGAGCTGAGAGCATGTTGCACAGCTATGAATGACAGTATGCATGATGTTGCGGCTGCCATCCATAATTTCACCGAGGTCATTGACAGACGTTGGGGGGACACATTAGATCTGTTCCACAACTACATGTCCATGAGCCAGGGCAATGGTGGACGGTTGAGGCATCGACATGGGCGTATGCCAGCAACAGCAGCAGCTGGCAGTCATCACGGATGACAACAGGCACGCGGCCGCTTGCATAGTGCCAGCAGCAGCCCCAGCAATGCTGGGTCTGTGCTGTCATCAGACCGCCCCAGGAGACCACGTGCACATGGCTCTGGACAGTCCCAACAGGGACCTGTCTCCAGTCACCAACCACCTGCTTCTGATGACAGTACCCAGTCTGGCTTAGTACCTGATACGGTCCGTAGCACCCCTGCCAGGCACAGGTACCGTGTCCGTGGCCAGAGACAGTGATCTGTATGACCTGGCAGGTACAGTCTGTGGCTGTCCACAATCACCTGTATATGGCAGCCATGAGGTGGAACTGTGTGCATACATACACACATGTGAATTGATAACACCTAGGGCTACCGCATACACGCACACACTGCATCAACATTGCCCCATCTTGTACTGCTGTCCCTCACCAACACACACACACACATACATGTCAATTGGTTGCATCAGTGGCAGACTCAGGCATAACAAGTACACACCCTGTGCATATGATGAAACTGTGCCACCTCCTGCAATCTGTAACATCAGTGCAGGAACAGGTTAACATGGTGCTGATGCACAGGGTGACTACATAGAAGTGTAGTAATAGTATCATGTTGTCAACAGTACAGTGTAATGATATCATTGTGGGTATATCCCAGCATGCCTGATGCAGTAACAGTATGATTGTCATTGTATTGTTTTATACACCCATAATAATTACCATAGTGTAATGTCTTCACATCTTTGCATACTGGTGGTGAGGCTGTCAACAAAAGGCCACCTACATAGGTAGCACAGGGGATAAGAAAATTTAAGTATTGATACTCAATGATGGACATGTAAACTGCAAGTTGCATGCTGTCCACACTCGACTCTGCAATGAGGATGTTTGAGGATGTTGATATCTGTGCAGTAATACACAACAGGTTCAAGACTCACAAGAGCACCCTAGCACTACAAGGTCACACCTCATACCATGCTTGACAGCCCCAAAACGCAGAACTAACTATGACAGGAGGGAGAGTCTCCATACATGTCAAGGATACTGTGGTGCCAGGACAGGTAGCATACATCCTACTAAGTTTGGAACTGCTGAGTGAGGGCTCAGTGTCTGTTATTCGAAATGTGTATTAGTTCAGGTATGAGCACTTGGGTTTCAGGCCAGTTATTCTACATTACAAAGGTACATGGTCTGTACACTTGTGGGAGGGGAGGCTGGACCCTGCCCGTCTGACCTGTGAATTTCTGGGTACAGGCTTATAGTGCCTGCATATTTGCACTGTTACCTACTGGAAGTGGTACACCTTGTTTGTTGTAGCATAGACTAGATCCAGGCCTGCTGACTGTAGCTTTGTTTGTATGTATGTTTGCTTGTTATTTCCCTGAAACACTGATTCCACCAGCAATGCAGATTTACAGCACCTCTGTGGATCCCTAGTGACATCTGTATTGCTTACTGTACTGATGTCCATGTCTCACTTGACAGAACGTCACTGTTTGTCCTGTTTGCATGTAAGTTGCCTGTAACACATTGCATATGACTTACCTGGCATTTGCTCACAAAAGCATTTATATATGCCAGCACTAACAAATCAGAAGCACTACACCCTGACATACTCACCTTGAGTACCTTGTTCCCCATTGCCCCTATGTGTTGTTAATTATTATGGAATTCACAATACTATGGTAGCATGTGCAAAGGTCATTTGTCAATCTCCTCTCTGGTCCAGTTGGTGAATCTGTGAGTCATGTGACAATGTTACAGCTGCCTCATGTACACAGACAACCCTCTCCCCTTCCCATAAACTTACAACACATGTGAGAGATGCAACCACATAGCCAAACTGGGGGCTAAGCTCTCTTAACTCAGTACTGGCATAACCTGTCAGGTGGAGTGGGATACTACAGTGAATACAATACCAGTCTCACATAGACCTACCACGACAGCAATCCAAACACATAAACACACAGGAACATTCTTGGAGTCTCAGAATAGCATCCTGCCTGAGCAGCAGACACCTGCAAAGCAGACACACAAGCAAACGTTACACCAGAACAGAGCACATGCAACACATAGCTCACAAAGCCTGTGTGCCGAACTGTCACAGTCCGTACGGCTAAACAACACACCTGCTACAGTTGTAATAGGTACCTCTATCGTCAGGTACACTGAGGTCCCGCTCACCAGGCTGAACAAGGAAAAGGTCATGGTGAGATGCCCGTTGGGCACTATGATCCACCACATAACACAAGCATACAGGTCACTCCAAGGCATGTACAAATATGACTCAGTCATTGTCCATGCCAATGTGAATGACCTGTGACGTACCTCCCTGGACTACATGATAGGGGACATAGAGGTGCTCTCTGAGCATGTGGCACAGGCGGGTATGACCCTGACCTTGAGTAGCATCTTACCCTCACCAAGAATGCTGCCACAATATGTAGACGGGATGATCAATTTCTACAACTGGCTTATGTTTCGGTGACATTCAAAGGGGATCCAATGCCTGTCAGCGTGGGATTACATGCTAGACAAGCCATGATGCTTTGCTAGGGACAGCTTGCACCTGTCACCCATGGGCCGTTGTATATTGGCAAAGGCTCTTGCTACACACATAGTGCCTTTTTATGCAAGGCTCAAATTACATAGCCATCTACACAGGTATCACATGGGATACGACACTAATAGTAATGCTACTCAACGCCAGCAGTGTAAACCTCAAGATGCATGCACTGGAAACTGTCCTTAGCATGGAGAACAGCAATATCTGTGCAGTAACAGAATCCTGGTACAAGGCTCCCAGGTGCACCCCATCACTGCCAGGTCATACCTCATAGCATGCTTGTCGTCCCCTAAACATGCACCAAACCAGAACAGGGGGGAAGTATCCAAAGGCACCACAGATACACATACCTCCAGGTTGGTGGCACAGCACAAAGCATCAGAGCCTATCCATGTGCAACTAACAGTGGGTTAGACTGCCTTCAGGTTCATAGCCTGGCACACACCACCCTCCCATACCCAGGAAACCCACTTGGCCTTCCTGACAACACTGGGAATATGACAGTCTCTACAAACACCATTATATGGGTGGACTGCAACTACCCAAACATAGAGTGTGAGCATTACTCTAGCTCCAAGACCCTAGCTGAAAGGTTCCTAGAATTTATTCACTGAATTGCTATGAAACAACTTGTTATCACTCCCACAAGAGGTGAAAACATGCTGCACCTGTTCATCAACAACATATGGACTATATGCTTCAGACTAGACGTGTATCCCTCGCTGGTAGGATGACACCATATACAACTCACACTGTATATTCACATACCACATGCAGCCCCTGCACAGAACACCACAGTCATAAAGTTGTCTAATGCAAATTCCATGTATTCACATGAGGAAGGCTTCAGAAATGGGAAATATTGATGGTCACAGGTACATATGTGTATGTGGCACACACATACATCATGTGTGCATTGACATTACTGATATAATCTATGTCGTGCAATATTGGGAACAACACCCCACACACATGGACAAACTGTGTGACAAAAACACACATGGCGTTTGTAGGATACAAACCCCTACCTAACTATGTTATGACACTTGTGAGAGACGCAGTAGAAGAGCGGGCTTTTTGCATTACTGGGAGGCTTGCTTTCCCCTGCTGTACTTATAGGGTTTAGACAGTGGAATATGCAGAATGTGGTGTGTTGTACTAGTTGCCAAAAGGGACATTTCTCTTACACATAGAATTGCACACACCCTACTCCCCCCCCCCCACATATACACGCACACACTGAGCACTTGCAGGATTCAAACCCCTACCTAACTAGGTTATGACACTTGTGAGAGACGCAGTAGCAGAGCGCGCTATTTGCATTATTGGGAGGCTTGCTTTCCCCTGCTGTACTTATAGGGTACTGACATCATCAGTGTTTAGACAGTGGAATATGCAGCATGTGGTGTGTTGTACTAGTTGCCAAAAGGGACATTTCTCTTACACATAGAATTGCACACACCCTACCCCCCCCCCCACATTCACACACACTGAGCACTTGCAGGATTCAAACCCCTACCTAACTATGTTATGACACTTGTGGAAGACGCAGTAGCTGAGCATGCTATTCAAATTAGTGGGTATCATTTGTGCTCCTGACATATGTATAGTGTGCTGACATCATTATTTATGAAGAGGTATGTACATCTGTTACTATCCATCATTAAGGGGGAGAGCATATATATGCATTAACTTTGCAGAGACACAGTGGCCTACTGTACTGCGGAGGCAGATGCCAAATACACTGTGGATAGCCTTCTGTATTCCCTAGGGACAACAGCCTAGTATTGAACTCTACGGCCATCGGCCATATGTTTACCTGTCAGATGCAAGTATCTGTTGCTCATAAACTGTTTGTGGGTCTTTATTGCCATAGCTTTCCCTATCTCTATGAACAACTTGTGTACTGTGGCAGATGTTTGCATATGAGTGGGATCCACTACTTTACTTATGTCTCTGTTGTAATTTCACTGTGTGCACTGGGCAGATTTCTGTATTGTGGGAGGTTCCTGTATTAACACATACAAATGCCAGATATGTGTGTGCAACTGCTGAACTGTGACATGGCCTAAGTGTGTGAGCATGCCCAGTTCACAGTTTATATGGCTTCTTGACTGACACGTCTCATTTATCTAAGTGTGCGAGCATGCCCAGTGTGAACTTTCCATATGTTGAGATCTGTGGTCCACCACATTTGTGTTTGTGTGTGGACTTCATCTATATTTCACATGTACAGTTGAGTGTTGGGCGTCAGGTTGTGTTCCTACTGCCCAACTGCTTTGTGTCTGAACCTCACAGGCATTATGCTGTGCCTGCAGGGTTGCCATGGGATAGTTTGCATACAGTTGTCAACATCCTATCATACTGACCAAACAGTGTATTGTCGTATAGTGTACTGGTTCAGTACTTTCACTGTGGTGGACAGTATCATTGGTTTCAGTCCTATCACTGCTTGTAATATTTATAGTGAGCACACCAGACTGGTTGCTTTTTGTTCAGATATGGACAACATAGAACAAGATTGTCCAACATTGTTAATGTAGTCCACAACTTGTGTGGACAGTGACAGACAATGGCCATGTGCCCTAGGCCATTTGTAATGCTAGTCAGAGAGTGTTTGTCCTTCAACACACATATTTACTGGTGTTTGCCATGACATATTTCAAGGTTAGTGTGCTGTGCCTCTGTCTACCCGTGACATACAGGTGATATCCAGGGTACACCTACCATCTCCCATCCAGTCATCATGATTCCTCTGGATGACAGTCAATGAGGGACTCCCTGGATAACCTGTACTGGGAGTTTAGTCATGAGTGGAGTGAGCTTCTGGGTTATGGACCAATCGGTACAGCATGTCCTGTTTATGTCTGTGCTGGGGTTCAGGCCTGTCATGTGCATAGGTCACCAGCATTCAGATTTTACATGGTGCAAAATGTCCATTGATTCTGGCTTGGTCATGGCTTTATACATCAGGCACAGATCACCTTTAGCCAGGCAGTATGGCACTGTGTGGAGCTGCAGTTTGTTTAATCAGGCAACACATGGCATCTGTTACAGCTTTGAGATCCTCCTGGTGGGGTATTTGTGGGGTCTTTCCAGTTGATGCAGGTGTCTGCTACGGTACATCCTACAAGGGCCATTGTACGCAATTGTGAGGCTGCTGATGGATGACTGGAGAGGCACAATGACCTACCCTGACCTAGCTGTGCTTACCTTCATGATTAGGTGGGTATATGGTATGTTTCTGTAACCACTACAGACACATGGTTGTCACATGCAGGATATCTATCACCTTGTGTCCCCAGGTCTCTTATTGCTCCTGATGTACTTAATGGGTTAACACCTATGTGGTAATTTGTGGCCACGTACTGTGTTTCCACAGGGGATGACTATACACTATTCTGCATTTTGCTTGTTGACATGGCTGTGGCACCACTTGTCTGTTTCTATGTGTGCCTTTTGTAGGATGCTTGTGTCAGCTGGAGGGTCCGATATGGTGGGCAGTTTGTAGTCATCTGCGAACCTATTCAGACACAGTCCTTCCATGTTGGCCTGTACCTATGTGACATATATACCATACAAGAGAGGTCCCAGGACTGTGCCTTGTGGGATGCCAGTTGTACCTGGTTTGTAGTCTGACATAGCTCCAGCATTTCTGACCAGGTCAGTTCTGTCCTTGAGCTGGTTTGCAACCCATCTACTTGGATAGGGGTTTATAGTTAGGCTGGTGAGCTTATCTGCACTGAACAACTGGGGTATTGTATGGAAGGGTTTAGCAAGGTCCAGATAGGCTGTGTGAACCACATTCCCATCATCAATGGCCTTGGTGCATGTTTCACATGGGTCAGACATGTTTAAGGGGCAGGATCTGCCCTATGAAAGCCACACTGGGTAGGGTCCAATGCCTGTAGGTACCCAATCTCGTTATTCCTGGGGTCCATGATCATCCTCTCCATTACTTTGCCAACCAAGATAGTCAGGGTTGAGGGGTGATAGTTTGCAGTATCCATTCAGGCACCACCTTTGTGGTGAGGGACCACTGTTGCTGTACACTGCTCTTTGGGTACATATCCTGTGGTAAGACTGAGAGTGAGCAGTAGTGCTATTTGGTGTTCCATTCTTCTTACAGTTCTTGTTGGACACAACCCAGGACACCATCTGGTACCATTGATGCTGTGTGGTTTGCTTTGTAGATGCTGGCTGTTACCTCAGCATCTGCAATGTCAGGGGGCCAGCACTCTGCTGGGATAGATATTTGGCAGTTTGGTGCTGGTGGGGAGTTTGCAAAGAATATGTTAGGTTGGATGTTGGCAATGTGTATGGGTTTGGTGTATTGTTTGTGATATTTGAGTAATGCAGAGCATATCTGTGGATTATCACCATGGTTCCTACCATCAGTTAGGACAGCTGTGTGATTATCCTTTGTGTCCTGCACAATTTGTATCATCATAGGTTCATAGGTTCATACTAGGCTATCTGCCCTGGCCATGTTTGAGCCTAGACAGACTGTGTGTGGCTTTCGACACCCCTTGCAATGTGCATATTATGCCCATTTAGGGTTTACTTTACTAGATGTGACACAGAGATGGCCCCCAGTGTACACCTACTATCTCCCATGCACTTGACCGGATTTCTCTTGTTGAGTATGAGTGTGGAGCTCAGCCTATCATGGACCGGGATTCTGTTCCAGAGTGTAAGGAGCCTCTGGGTTATGAATCTGTCTCTCCAGCACATCCTATTTATCTATGTGTGGAGGTTCAGATATCTCACTGTGGTGTCTCTGCTGGATTTGGAGTTTCTGCAGTGGTGCATGTCCATTCATTCTGGATTGGACATGGCCTTGTACATCAGGCATACATCGCCTCTGACTGGGCAGTATGCATGTGAATAGGGCTGTGGTTTCTTCAGCCAGGCAGCAGATGACAAATGTTTGGACCCTTTATCCTCTTGGTGAGGTACGTTTGGGGTCTTTCTAACTGCTGCAGGTGTCAGGTAAGGCACATCCAAAATGGGGCATTGTTCTCAAGTATGGGCCTGATAAGAGAAGAGTATGGGGGCACAGTGACTTCTCTTGATCTACATGTGCATCCTTTCATGTTAAGGTGGGCAATATAGCAGGTCTTCCTGGCCACCTTGGCAATGTGAGTGTCACATGACGGGTTACTGTCCACTTGTG
Organism: Protopterus annectens; assembly: GCF_019279795.1. Lineage (NCBI taxonomy): Eukaryota > Metazoa > Chordata > Ceratodontiformes > Protopteridae > Protopterus > Protopterus annectens. The sequence goes on along the minus strand of NC_056730.1, from coordinate 372,396,851 downwards.
TCCCTAGGTCCCTGATTACTTCTTCCGTACATAATGGATTACCACCTATGTCATACTTTGTGTGTGCCTTGTTTGGTATTTGGTGAGACATTCATACTCTACAGTGTCTTCAGGAAGGCTGACTGGGGTTCCTGGGTTTGGGAGGGTAGTCTGTAGCAGGCTGCAAACTGGGACGCAGTTTGAGCCACTGTTACTTGCCCGTGGATAGTCCATGCTGCTTCTTGCTGTGGTACCAACCTGGGGGTGTGGTTATCCTTGACAATTATTGATAGCCACACTCCTATTGTAGTTTGTTCCATGTTTTGTGGCTGTAAAGCATGGTATAAGGCATAACCTGGTAGTATTAGGGTGCTCTTCTGTGCCTTGACCCAGGTTTCTGTTACAGAACAGATATTACCATTCTCCATGCTGAGGTGGGTTTGGTCTGCATGCATCTTGCAGTTTAGACTTCTGGCATTGGGTAGCATTACGTCCAGGTTGTTATCCCTTGTGCTACCTATGGTGGTGGGTTTGTGTTTCCAGCCTTACTTATTCAAGGCACAGTGGGGGTGACAACAGCCTTTGCCAGTATCCACACAGCCAGGTGTGCTGGGTGCATGCCATCCCTAGCAGGTGGAGCATCATGTCTTGCTCGGCATGTCATCCCAGGCTGTCAGCCATTTGTTTCCCTTTGACTAGCAGCAATATTTCAGTCAATTATTGTACTTGATCTTGTTGTCTTCATAGTGTGGCATCATGCTTGGTGAGGGTGAGATGTTAGGCAGGGTCATCATGTTTGCATATACTAGATGGTGTTACATTGCTTAACACATGGCAATCATGCCTCAGGTGGTGCTGCAGGGCTGCCTATGTCGGATGCACATACTACACTCCCTGTACATGTTTGAAAGCAGGTTGTGTCATGTTAGGTGTCCCTTTTACTATATGAGTGAGTCAGAGAGGGGTATCATTCCCAGGGTTCTTACTGAGCCAGTGTATGTGCTATGCATTGCCTCTTTGCCAAGGCCAGGGCATACTGGGCATGCCTCCTTCTGCCTACTGGGGCAGACTCAGGTTGTGCCTCCTTCGAGTCACGCTCTGCCTGTGATGGCCTTGGCAATGGTGGGGGGCTGTTTGTCCCGGCCCTATGCTGGTCCTGCTGCAGCTGTTTTCGCAGTATCATATTATGTAGCATAGCACATACCATGACAATTTGGGTACTTGTAGTTGGTGAGTACTGCAAGGCTCCACCAGATGTGTCCAGACACCGGAACCATGACTTGAGCAGCCCAAACACACGCTCTATTACATTTCGTGTTTGTGTGTGTGCCTCATTATAGCGTTCTTGTTCAGGTGTGTGTGCATTTCTGATGGGTGTCATCAGCCACGGCTCCAGTGCATATCCAGCATCCCCCACTAAGTGACCATGTGGGATGTCCCCATTGGCAAATGTCTGGTACAGCTGCGTCAGATGCCAGATATGGGAATCATGGTAGCTTCCAGGGCAGCCAGCACACACATTCGTTATTATGCCCTGGGCATCACACATGACCTGGCAGTTGATGGAGGGGAAGCCCTTGCAGTTAATGTAGGCCCTACCCCGCTCACCAGCTGGTGCCTTGATGCGTATATGCGTGCAGTCTATTGCACCCACTACCTCAGGGTATTCTGCTATTTGCTGGAAGAGTCGCATATTGCTGGCCAATGCCTCATGGTAATTGGGGAAATATATATGATCTCTGACATGTGCCGACATGGCATCCAGGAACTGGTGCAGTACCCTGGATGCTGATGCCTGTGAGATCCCCATCATATCACCAGTTGGTCTCTGGAAGGTACCTGTTGCTAGTATTCTTAGGCCAACACATATCTTGGTTTCCACTGGGATGGGTTCCCCACTGTTGGTTCTGTGTGTGAGGTGTGGCCTGCACAGCTCAACAATTTGCTGCAGGAGGTCTCTGTCCACTCTATAGCGCCCCACTATCTCCAGCTCATGTAACCCCTGGCAGGTGCCCTGGGCCTGTACACTCTTCTCCGTCTCCTCACTGTGGGTTGTCTGGCAGCATTTGCATTGTCACCACCCTCAGCAAGTCTCCTATGTCTCCTTATAACAGCTATGGCAGCCCCTAGCATGTTTGGTCTGAGTGCAGCTTTTTCAGTTTTCACTTCTAATAGCTTACTCCTGTCTTGCAGTGTCTCTTGAGAGAAACATACTGCAATGCTGTTTGCAGTGTTTTAAGTGCTGGGCTGGGCTAGTATTCTGCCTGTGTAATTGCCTGCTTCTAATTGTTTTCACCTGCTAGCTCTACCAGTATTCCCTGCTAGCCTCCTACTATTTCTTCTGCTTCCTTTTTCCTCTCTGTTTCCTCAGGGGGGAGCAGCATGCATACCAGCGAAAACACACTCACAGTGGCTACCACGCATGCACACATGCTTACACGGACTAGAATCTGCTTATTCGGGTTAAAACGCGCGCACACCAGTGCAAACAGGTTTACAGATCTTTAAACACGCTCCTACATGCTTACTCTGCCTTACACGCACGCACTCTGTCTTACTCGCGCCTCCCAGCGCACACACACGTGCATGCATGCACAGCAAGAAACTGGTGTTAGCCACAGTGTACACCTTCCATTTCTTGACTTTCCCATGCTTATCTGTTGACACTCCTCTTTCTATGCTGTGTGACTGACATCTTTCACATACCACTTTGCTCCAATGAGCTTGATTTCTTTCTAACATTCCCCCCTGTGATGTCACCTATCTCCTACTCTGTTACTCCCCCTTATCTAACTCTTACACTACACAGAATGTGCTCATTTGCTATGTGACAGTGAGATTCACTATCCTATTACTCATTTACATAGGATTGCCTACTAATGCTTAGTTACATGTCTTACACTCAGCTTCCCCCCTTAGCAACCACTAAACGGAGGCCATGTTGTTTTCGGTCTGCTAGTCCCTGCATTGTAAATCCATGCATGGCAAGTGCAGTTAAGACACAGTTCTGAAGATTGTGGACTTACATAGTAACTGTTCAAATCTTGCAAAGGACAACATAATGTATGTGCAGTGATATGACACAGTTACGCATATAACATTGCATCAATTTATTTATATCAGTTTTAGTTCTAATAAAGACCTTTCACACATTAAAGATTTCATGCCAGTCAATTAGGCATTCTGTGGTGCTTATAATGAGAATTTTTACTGACTTCTACAGTATGTGTACCCAGATTGGCATTGGTCCAAATCTGGGAATGTGCATGTGCAAAACAACATTGACAGACAAGAGTGGCTTACCTAACAAACAGTGATATAACTAACTCACATTTGTGTGAACAGTAACATTGCTAAATTCATTTGATCCCTCAAGATCATTTGTGCTGACTACAATACCATCAAAGCCTTTCTTAGTTCACACCTAGAAGTGTGCTTTTTGTGACATGCTTCCATTGCTATCTCCTGTGGAAGATGCAGTTAATACACAGCTCTGAAGATTGTGGAGTATGAGAGGTAGGGGTTTGAATCTGGTAAGATATATCGGTTAAACAACTATGATAGACAGGAGTGGCTCAGCCAAAATTGGAGTTATCACACAGTAACTGGGCCACTTTTTTAGGTCACAGACTCCATGTGATTAGTGCCATAACCATTCCAATAAAATACCAGTGTAATCCCTTTAGGTGTGCTCTTCATGAAACAGTAGATGTGCTTCTTTATGTGGTGTCAATGGTTGATATATGTCTCTCTAAGGTTTAACCTCAGGCATGTGTTTGAGTATGGTAAGGTGCACCTGCTAAGTATATCAGAAAATGCTCACAGGCATTATTTATTTCCCCCACAATACTGATCTATATTGCATGACATCATGAAAACATTTCTGTATACCTTTAATTATTTTGCTCACAGCATGGGGCTTTAAAGGAAATAATAGCTTATTCATTAGGTGTTGATGTGTGCCATGCTGCAAAATTGCCACAGAGTGTGAGTGGACCTGTTTTATGATACTTTCTTGTGGTTTTGTGGTGGGTAGTTGATGCTATTTTAGCCGCTGTTTTACTTCTTTACGAGCACGCCCAGTATAATGATGTAGGAGATGCATGATGGTTAGCAGAAAGCCCATTAAATAATCTATGTTATGATATAGTTAAACAATAATCGATGGGTGGGTGTGTTATATTGAAGATTTACCCACTTTTGGCATGGTTTGATTACAAGTCAGTTATTGCTATCATACAATGACATTATTGAAGAAATAAATTACTTAATCTTCTTAAATAATGTATTTGTATAACAGCACCATGATGTTCCTCTGTATTGTTTCCCATTCTTCTGTTTTGTTGATGTGCTACACATGCATATCTGACTTGTATTCCCACACTTACACAGTGCATTGGAAAGCAAGTAATTGAGAAAGGAAAATCTCTGTTGCGGGTTTTTTTTTTTTTTTTGAAAAAAAAAAAAAAAAAAAAACTATAAAATCCAGACAGTTTAAAGGTACAAGAGGAACAGAGGAAAAATACAAGGAAAGTCAAACATGTTTCTTTAGTTTTGTAGAACTTACCTGATTTTTCTTGTATTTCCTCTGCTCTCCATATATATCTCTTAATCTTCTATCAAAAGAAATGTTGCAGGGCCTTAAATAAGGGGGACAAAGGTCACTATTGTAAATATTGCTCTTATAAATGTAGACAGCTGCTAGAATAACAGGAGTTATGTTATCATGCATTGAGTTGTCATTATTTAGTAACTTCACTCCTCTGTGATTTGCTGCAAAACCACAAATTGTATGAGGGACAGACCTAAAATGAGAAGCAAAATTTTGAACACTTGAAACACAGACTTCCAGAGCCCATACTAATAGAAGAAAGTCTGGTTGCACTTCAGTGACTGGACGTTTTTCTGTTGATATATGCTGAATTTACAATGGGCACGCTGGTTGGGGTGACCAATCAGAGTGTACGTTTTTGCATATTAATGAAATATCATTGTATAATGTGTTATTTGTTCTTCTTTGTCAAAAAGTAATCGAATTAGCTTCTGGAAGGTTGACTTTGCCGGTATCTGTGAAATGAAGTTACTGGCTTACACATGGAGAACAACATTTGTTACAGACTAAGATGGCCTTCAGATTTAGACAACATGTTAAGCACATCTCCAAATTTACAACCAGTTTGGCAACTTTCAAGTCATAGTTAAAAGTTAAACTTTCACCAGTCACTGTAGATCCATTCAAAAACTGATTCTGCTTTCTATTACCTTTTAATGGAGCCTTAACTTACTTTTAGCATCTAGGTGAATATTCAAAGTGAAACCTCCTCCTTTGTGGTTGAACATCACACATCAGGAACACTGCAAAGGAAAAGCAAGCATTTACTGTCTTTTCAGAATCATAAAGGAACTTTACAAATTTGCAACATAATGGATGCATTTTTCAGTAAAACATTCCGAAATTATGCAAGAAGTCGTCAATATGGAATTCCTTATTGCAAAAACTAAAGTTTTGATATTCTGTTGCCCCGAAATGAAAAGCTCTTTTAAATGCTATAAAGCAGCTAACAAAGAAGGTTAAAAAAATCCCACAAAGGCTAAAAGAAAATTAGAACATTCAGTATGGATGAGATGAAAGCCATGTTGCTCCCAGTTCAAAATTCTGTTGACTCCATTACCACCCAGCTTTCAATTACAAACCAGTCTCTAATATCTACACCAGCCTAGATGCTTCTGAAAAAAACTTTTAACTTGTGAAAACATGTACAAATTACAATATATAATGACAGACCATTCAAAAGGAGTTGACTTAATTACCCCCCCCCCCCAAATGGCTCTCAAATATGCTGGTCAAAGTGACAGTTCTGTATATGTGTTGTGTCCTTCTGGAGTGCACTACATGCATACTCAGCATGTATGAACTGTCATACTTTCTATCACTCACAACATGTAGGCTGCTGCCACAATTTTTTTTTCTGGAGTTAGTGCTACTGTTTTACAGGTGTCTATGATTCTACTCATTGTGTCTCCATTGTTGCAGGTGTGTACATTGCCATTACAACATCATTATTGTTGCCTTCATATATATATATATATATATATATATATATATATATATATATATATATATATATATATATATATATATATGTATACATACATAAGGCAATGAAAGTTTTCTTTTAATTTTTACATCACAATGGCAGAACAGGTCCATGTCTATGCACCACCAGTGTAATTAGGCATATTTAATATACTCCTGTGAGTACAAAAGTTTTAAGTACATCTTAGAAAATGTATAGTGGAAACTGCATAACTTCTATAACTGTCTATACTATTATATAATGTGCATTGATATAGAACACATGCTTTACTAAGGCAACTTTATCTATAAAGTAACCTTTTTATGGCTACATGCTCCAACAATTGATAATAACAAGTACCTTTCTGAAGTGCATAGGGCAAGAGTTTGAGCGGTTATTACATTTTTAAATGATAGGTAGATGTTGGTGGCAACAGTATAATGTTTGTTACAACATGTAACTTTCTAGATACAAAACTGATGTGCAGTACCTGCTGTATATGCAATACCACCAATGTATCTACTTTCCTTGCTGTTATCTCACCACTCCAATTTAACATAATTTTACATGTATTACATTTACCTCCCTTTCTTACACTGTAGCAGTGTCCCTCTCACATCATTTTGTCAACATTCCTTTTGATAATATAGATGTGTTTCTAAGTGGACAGGATTACTTCTATACTTATCGATAATTTCTAATAAGTCATATTTGTAAATTATTCTATAATTAAGCAATAACCAATGACATGTTGTGTCATATTGAAGATTTACCCACAGTTGGTGTGGTTTAATCATGAGGGTGAAGCTCAAGTGATTAAATAAAGCCAACCGTGAGTAAATTTCAATATACCACAACCACGGAGTCAGTTATTGCTATTATACAATGACATTATTTAAGAAAAAAAATACTTTTCTTAAATAATGTCTTTGTATAACGGTGCATTACTGTTCTTCTGCCAGTGGGGGTATACTGCATCCTTCTGTTGATGTACTGCGCATGCGTATGGGACTTGCTTTTCTATGCATACCCAGTATATCAATGCTTTGAAATGGAAGCAACGAAGAAAAGAAAGTCTCTGTTGCTTCGTATTTTTCTTCTTTATTAAAAAAAAAAAAAAAAAAAAGGTTTTGGACACTTTATACCAATGGAAAAAAAGTCCGGGCAACTGGACCTTTTTCCATTGGTATATTGTGGAATTTACAACAGGCAAGCTGGCCAATCAGCATGCACATTTTGGAATATTGATTGTGGGTCATTGTATAATTATATATACTACACGTTACTCAGTAAGCTTTGCCTGCTTCGTAATTATGTACTTCAAGTTGCCATTGCCTTGTATTGTGCTGTCCGCATGTGCTCGCTTACTGAGGTTGAGTTTATTGGGTTTATATCATTATTTCGAGCATTCAGATACTTGAATCCCTAAAGGCTGACACTAAAATATCGAACCGCAAGTACACAGAATGTGGAAAAGCGCAAAATTCAAAATATCGAATTTCCATAGTTGGCCAACTACACCTCCTGCTGCCTACCCAAACAAAATAAATAATCTACGCTTTGCCCATGTATCCCCTGTGCTAATTAAATGTGCATAACACACAAATGTATGTGAATGTGAACAAACAACACCCAAATACAACTTAAACAGGTTTCTATTGGGCGACATAAATATTTTACTATATATGCACTTCACTTAACCCTACTTCTAACCCTAAGGTCAGTATCTGTTGCACATGTACATTAAATGTATTACTATATGCATTTCACTTAACCCTACTTCTAACACTAAGGTCAGTATCTATTGCACATGTACGTTAAATATATTACTATATATGCATTTCACTTAACCCTACTTCTAACCCTAAGGTCAGTATCTATTGCACATGTACGTTAAATATATTACTATATATACACTTCACTTAACCCTACTTCTAACCCTAAGGTCAGTATCTATTGCACATGTACTTTAAATGTATTACTATATATGCACTTCACTTAACCCTACTTCTAACCCTAAGGTCAGTATCTGTTGCACATGTACATTAAATGTATTACTATATATGCACTTCACTTAACCCTACTTCTAACCCTAAGGTCAGTATCTATTGCACATGTACATTAAATGTATCACTATATACGCATTTCACTTAACCCTACTTCTAACCCTAAGGTCAGTATCTATTGCACATGTGCATTAAATGTATTACTATATATGCACTTCACTTAACCCTACTTCTAACCCTATACAGGATCCTATACAGGATAAGGGAATCTCCTACTGACGTTTTACCTTAGTAAACATGATGTGGCCAACTATGGAAATGCGATATTGTGAATTTTGTGGTTTTTAACTTTCGGTTAACTTGCGGTTCGATATTGTGGTGTCGGCCTTTAGGGATTTGAATAACTGAACGTTCAAAATAATGATATAGACCCGAGTTTATTTACAACCTGTTGTTTATGTTGTGTGCTCCAGCCTCTCTGCTCCTCATTGTGGCTGTTAGCAAGTGTTCTGGCCATAAAGAAGTGCTGTTTAATGTGTAAGATTCCTTAGTGGCTTGTATATATGATGAGCATTGCTGCTCATCGCATTAACTCGAATGAAATGTGTAAGCTTACAGCAATGTGTACCTGCTTGTTAATGAATACCTGGGATACACTTTTTTTTTTTGAGTCATTGAAGTAGAATTTAAAACTTTTGATCAGGATTGGGAAGTGCTGGATAAATACATTATTGACTTTGAAATTAAAAATGATTTTACAGTTTTCTGGAGATGGGTCCTATTGGATATTTTATTGTAATTGTCTGGCAAATTCTAAATTACAGTTACTGCATTGTGTCGTTAAAGATTTTGGTGACTTTAGGAAGTGGGCAGAATGATAATTTATATAATGACATTATTCATTTTCTGTTGAAATCAGGGCCCAAAAGAAAATGTGAAAAGTTGGAAACTTACTGTCTTTTTAAATAATGATAAGAAGCTAATCAGACAGACCACATTGCTCACACTTAAATTTTATCCAGGAAAATGAATATGGAAAGAAGTTGGATGGGTGGCACTAGGTCTGAGATGTTAAAAACATGTTATAGTTGTTAAAGAAGTTTGTGGCAAAAGATATAGCAGACCTCAAAGGTATTTGTGGAATCTTGGTATTACAGAGGCTAATGATCATCTTAGCCCAAGAAACATTGTATCCGTATTGTTCTGCTAACATATTTAGTAAGTGAATAGAGCCTATATATAAGGCTGCCTAAAACAAACAAACAAAAAATTGAAAACACAGGAAATATTAAAAATTGTTCTTTTACTTTAAAACACTTTTTGGGGGGGGGTCAAGACCCCCTGCACCCCCCCACCCCCACAACACATATATATACCAACTCAGAGATTGCCATACCTCAGTGAAAGGGGACTATTCCAAGAAATAAAGGGCCATTCACTCTCTGTATTTCTGGGCTCACTGTAGTGAGTCCAGACATTTCAAATGGTTACTGATATATAAACTGGCATGGATTAGACCAATATTTACTGGTTATTTAAGGGTCTGCATCCATATGCAGCAAGAGGATTATAGGGGTACATATTAAGTCCTGTTTTATTCAGTTTATACATTAATTTAATGGTCTGTGAAAATCAGTCACAGACATGGGGAGGTGTTCTTAGTCCCACACTTCACAGATGCATAAAGGGACTGTTGAATTCCACTGCTATGCTCAAAGTTTTAATAAGTAAAATGCAAAGACGTGGTGCAGATTTTAGAACGTCTGAGCCTGGCAACATAATATCAAGTACACATTCACATTTCTTAATTGCAGTAAACTGACAAGAAATTATTGTAGTTATGTGAGGAAACATCCATATGTATGTAGTATCTTGAATGCTGTCATCATTATTCACCAAGAGATAGGATATATGAACCTGTGTGGATCTCTCCAGATTTTCCATGAGATCCTGCATTGGGCTTGACTCAGTGCCACTGGCCTGCAGTGTATCCAATCTCTTTTAAGGTTTTTATTCACTATGAGGAAGTTCTTAGATGGACAACCAGTTATGGCTTTTATAAGTTTGGAAAGGGTGAAGATAGGACAGCTAAAAATATGGGAGAGAGCAGACAAGGGAAACACGAAAGGAGCACATTAATTTGTTGTGCAGGAAGAGGAGGGAGAGGGTGGTTACTATGTTTTTGTTGGGAATAGACTCCCGTTTTCAATTTTTAATACGTTAAGTTGGGAAAGTAATAAGAGCAGGATGTGAGAGAGAGAGATGGAGTTCAAGAAGAGTTAAATGAATTTTTATGACACAATGCATAAAGCACAGACTAGACAGACAGAAATATTCTGGATGGCTGGCAGTAGGGGAAGGGGACAAGACATATACAGATGGGAGATGGAGACAAAAAGAAGGTTGAGGAAGGCTGACAGTAAATATTCACCCCAGCCTATTAGAGGGCCCCAAATACTCCCTGCCCTGATAGAGATAGACAGGGTGACTCTGACAGTGT